>NC_134576.1:83545010-83845010 GCF_050947875.1 Dermacentor variabilis
ATTCTTAATGAAAGGGCGAATAATTATATGGTGTCAATTCAACAGCAAGTCATACGCATAGTCAAACAATGTATGTACTTATGCGTATATACAGGCTGTCCTACGTAACTTGAGCCAAGCATTAAAAATATGCAAATACAACGTAGCTGAACGGACTCAACGTAATGTTGTTTTCCATCGCTTGGAGATACTCAGGTTAATTTTTTTCATTCGGATTAATTAGATAACTAGCCTTAAATATATATTCACCTTCTCAAATATTATATTTAGGTGAAAAGTGTCAATGAGAAAATTGTATACCAACATGAAAACTCCCGATCAAGCAAAAAATGAAATGCCTCATAACCCCGTAAGGCAGAGGCTACAAGCACTCAGCAAAGTGAAACGAACTGTGCTGAAAATCTTTCTAATCACGCACACAACATACGAAGCGGCATGTCGAAAAATGTCATCATCAATGGCTCATACCCCAGTATCAAGCAAAAAAATGCAATGGCTCATAGCCCCGTAAGTTTCTTGGCTACTCACTATGCGCGAATCAGCTGTGATGTCACTACCTCTGTTGTTGTCGGTGATTTCAATGTGCATGTGTGGGTACCGAAAAGAAAGCGGTTTACGCGTTCCGTGTTGCAGACATATCCCTTGCGATGCCACACTGATCCGGCCCAACCGTCCATCCAGCGGCGTATGTGCACCGATTTGACATTCGCAAAAAATGTGAGTGCAGTTGCGAGTGAGAAATGACGACCCTAAGACAATAAATGAGTTTGGACCTTTTGTTCAAAATTATGTGTCACCTCCGAGTCATGTGCTAAACAGCTTCGCTGGTCAAACACCTTCACGGAATGGAATGGCTCATTTTTTTTTTTACTTTCTCTCTGTCTTTCTTCGTTTCTTTCTTTCTTTGTTCTCTTGTTCGATCTTTTGTTACTTTTTTCTTTCCGTTGTTTTTTTTTCATTTTGTTTTTTCATTCATATTCAGCCATTGCATCTTTGCTTGCTTACAAGGGTATGAACCATTCCTGATTATGTCGTTCTTCATTCGGGAAGGACCCATTGCTGCAGGTATTTTTTGTACCATTCATCTACTTTTCTTGTATCATTCCTCTACTTTGTATCACTGGACTAGACACCGCTTATTTTTTTTTAGGGTATGAGCCATTGCTACGAGCAACTTGAGTCGTTCGCCTTAATAAACCAATATTTCGTGTGCCAATGTAGCCATGCTATTTGGGGCTGCGTCCACCACGGGCCCTAGGTCGGAACTCATGTTTCCCTTGACTGCATACGTATATCAGGATTAATTCTAAAGAAAGTCTGGTATTTTTTTCTTTATATGTTAACAATAGATAGCTAAAATATATTCCGCATAGCACTCATCCTAATACTTCAGTACTTTTTGTTCTAACACACACGTTCGCGATACTCTATTTGATAGAATGTACTAAAAAAAATTTCATTGCTTTCCTCCAGGCAACTGCTTTTATTCTTAATGACGCCAGGAAACCGAGCCTGATGCCACCAATGCTCATATATGTAATCGGGAGCGCGCACAATGTTCTCGCACACCTTGTGTGATATACCGTAGCACTGAAGTGCTTCTTGTATAACGTAGGAGAGTACGTCGTAAAAGCAGAAGTGTACTGTTGGGCACATGTGCTTAAGTTTATGAACTTGAATTGCGCTAAGAAAACCTGTCGAAGCAATCGTATCTGCTTTTTAAGAAGCGTACTGCACCATGAGTATCCAGCCAGTTATTTTTTAACGGCGCCAAACTTTAATAGAGCGATATAAATCTTGCTGACATTATTATCATTCGAGTGTTGAAATTGCTAGCCTCTACATACGGAGTAAGTAGAGGCTAGCACTGCCGCAGCCGCTGGACTTCTCCGACACGCTATTCTCCTAATTACCACCCTCGCCCTTCTAGTGCATCCTTTTCCTTCGCCCCTTCTATGCCCGCTCCATCATCTGACCCTGCGACGCCTTTGACACGACCCCGCTACTCCCGCTCGCCTCCTCCCTCCCGTCGTCAATCTCGCTCGCCCCCGTCTCGCCGTGCTCCTTCTTCGACCTACTCGCCGCACCCTCGACCGGAAAACTAGACAGTGCAGCTTCTGGAGGTGAAGCTGCAATGACGACATTAGCACGAAATCCTCGCTTCACATTACCCACGAACAAGAATCTTTTGGACGTTCTCATCGACAATGTTCCTGTGTGCGCGTTGATTGACACCGGGGCGCATGTGTCCATTATGAGTGCTGCTTTCGCCGTCGGCTCAAGAAAGTTCTGACGCCCGCCCCGAACCGAGTCTTACAAGTCGCCGACGGAGGGACTGTCGCTATTGTTGGCATGTGCTCTGCCCCGCTCACCATTGCTCACAGACACACCGCCGTTCTCTTCACCGTCATCGAGCATTGCCCTCACGAACTCTTTCTCGGTCTGGATTTCCTTGGCAATCATTGTGCCCTCATTGACTGTTCGGGCGGCTCCCTTCGACTTGACTTGCCTCTTCTTGCCGACCCTGTGGACCCGCCTCCAAGCCGTTTGAGCTGCTAGGATTTTATTCGCCTACCACCTTACTCTGTGACACACGTCGACTTGTCCTCACCAGCTGTACCTGACGGTAATTGCGTGGTCGCACCAATTCCGGCAGTTATACTTACACATGGTGCTACCGTGCCGCACACTGTGCTGACAATTACTAGCAACCGCACCTGCCTTCCCCTTGTCAATTTCGCGCTAACCACGCAAGTTCTGCTTCAGGGGATTTCATTGGCTATAATTAGCACTCTGCAGGATGATGAGATCGACCCATTCACAGTGGACGATCGTCACAGCTCAGCCCATACCGTGACATCATCGCACGTTACTGACGTCGACTTTGAGAAGATGGTCTCCTCTGTCCTTACACCTGCTCAAGCTGAAGCTCCTTGCCGCGTTCTTGAAGGCTATCGCGACATTTTTGATTTTGACAATCGACCCTTAGGTCAAACGTCCGTCGTGACCAATCGTATAAACACTGGCGATGCGAACCCTATTCACCGAAGTCCATATTGTGTTTCTGCGTCAGAACAAGCTGTTATCCAACAGGAAGTCAAAGAGTTGCTTGCAAAGGACATTATCGAGCCTTCCTGTAGTGCCTGGGCTTCTGGCATCATACTTGTCAAAAAGAAGGATGGAACGTGGCGTTATTGCGTAGATTATTGCCACCTCAACAAAATATCAAAAAGGGGCGTGTACTCTTTGCCACGTATTGATGACGCTCTGGATTGCCTGTACGGTGCCACTTATTTTTCTTCTATCGACTTACGGTCCGGCTACTGGCAGATATCCATCGGCGACATGGAGAGAGAGAAGACTGCATTTGTTACCCCTGACGGCCTTTATAAGTTCAAGGTGATGCCTTTGAGTCTGTGTAACGCGCCCGCCACCTTCGAACGAATGGACTCTGCTTCAGGGGTTCAAGTGGTCCACCTGTTTGTACTATCTGGACGACGTCATCGTTTATTCGCCCACATTTGACACGCATCCAGACCGTCTTTTAGTGATTCTTGATGTGTTTCGCCGCGCCAGTCTCCAGTTGAACTCGTCAAAATGTCACTTCGCTCGCCGCCAAATCACCGTCCTTGGACACCTCGTGGACGCCAGAGGCGTGAGACCTGACCCGGAAAAAATTCGCGCCGTTACGAACTTTCCTCTTCCGAAGTCTACGAAGGACGTTCGTACTTTCATATGGCTATGCTCTTATTTCTGACGCTTTGTGAAGGATTTTGCGACCATCCCACGTCCCCTTACCGACCTGTTGAAGAAAGACGCCCCATTTTCTTGGGGACCTGACCATGCCGCATCTTTTTCGCAGCTCACTACTCTCCTTACCACGCCTCCAATTCTGGCCCACTTTGACACGTCTGCCTCAACGGAAGTTCGAACTGATGCCAGTGGTCACGGCATAGGAGCAGTGTTAGCACAACGCCAGCGTGGACATGATCACGTTATAGCCTATGCCAGCCGACTTCTATCACACGCCGAGCGCAATTATTCAATCACAGAGCGCGAGTGCCTCGCTCTTCTGTGGGCTATTGCGAAGTTTCCTCCATACTTGTACGGACGCCCCTTCTGTGTCATCACTGATCCCCACGCGCTCTGCTGGCTGTCTTCGCCTAAGGACCCCACGGGACGACTCGCTCGATGGGCTTTACGCCTGCAAGAATATGCCTTCTCCGTGGTATATAAGACGGGACGCTTGCACCAGGATGCCGATTGTTTGTCCCGCTACCCCGATGAACCAACTGATGCGGACGCCATCGCTTGCGTTTTCTGTGTCCCAGTTGCTTGAATTCGGCAACGAGCAACGCCGCGATACTTCATTACTAGCCCTCATCGACCATCTGGAGTAAACACCTGGCGACGCCTCTCTCCGGATGTTTCTCCTTAAGGAGGGGACATTATACCACCGCAACCTCGATCCACACGGCCTTGACCTACTCGTAATTCCATCGCACCTGCGTTCGACTGTCCTCCAACAACTTCATGACGCTCCCGTGGCTGGACACTTGGGCGTCTCGCGCACATGCGACCGTGTACGACGTCGATTCTTTTGGCCGGGTCTCGACCGCTCCATGCGGCGCTACGTTGCCGCTTGTGAGCCCTGTCAGCGCCAGAAGAAGCCCTCCACACCTCCAGCTGGATGTCTCCAGCCGATCGACATCCCACCGGAACCCTTTTTCCCTGTTGGTCTAGGCCTGCTTGGACCAGTTCCTCTCTCGGGCTGCGGAAATAAATGGGTCTCCGTCGCTACTGATTATGCTACGCGGTACGCAATCACCAGAGCCTTCCCGACAAGTTGTGCTACTGACGTTGCTGACTTTCTGCTCTATGACATCATTTTGGTGCAGGGTGCTCCGCGCCAATTACTCACTGACCGTGGCCGCAGCTTTCTGTCGGCAGTCGTCGAGGACATCCTCCGCTCCTGCTCGACGAAGCACAAGTTCAGCACGTCCTAGCACCCACAGACAAACGGCTTCACGGAGCGCCTCAACCGCACCATCACCGACATGCTTTCGAAATACGTCGCGACCAACCACCACGACTGGGATCTTCACTTACCATATGGGAGGTTTGCGTATAATTCATCGCGTCACGACACCGCTGGCTATTCACCATTCTATCGCGTATATGGCCGAGAATCCGCGTTGCCTTTGGACACTTCGCTGCCGTCGCCTGCACGTTCAGCCACTGACTACGCCCGCGACGCGATCGCACACGCCGACCACGCGCGCCGGCTCGCCCGCACCCGTCTACAGGCTTCACAGGAGCATTAGAGACGCCTCTATGATTGCCGCCATCGCGACGTGCACTTTACTCCGGGTTCTTTGGTGCTTCTCTGGTCACCCATTCGATGTGTGGGCCTTTCCGAAAAGCTGCTGTCGCGCTACACTGGCCCATATCGTGTGGTGCGACAACTGATCGGTGTCACGTATGAAGTGATCTCCGCCGACCTCTCAGCGTCATCGTCGGCTGCAAGTGACATCGTTCACGTGGCGAGACTAAAGCCATACCACACACCTTTAACCGCGGTTGTGTAGATTAAGCACCGGGACGGTGCTTCTACTGCCGGGGGTGATGCTACGGAACAGCCGCCACAGGGTGGCTGCACTGAGGAGGAGGAAGACGACGTGGGCCCGCTTGATATAGCATCGTCATTTTGGCCTTCCGTTAGCGTGTCCGTAAATAGAGTGTATATAGCACTGGGCTTCAGCTACACGTAACAATTTGTCTCCGGTCACGCCTACTACTCGCTCCATCGAAACTTCACATCACGTCGTTGAGGTCAGCCGCCTAAAACGCTACCAGTACTTTTCTGCCTAAAAAGCAGCGGGACGGCGCTTCCACACGAAGTGGAAATATGTTGCGCAGCTCTGCACAAAGCTGAGGAAGATGAGCACGAGCTTAGGTATGAAGAAGTGAACGCTTTAATGACTAGCCTGCTGTAGGCCTGGCTTTGTCAATTATTGTAAATTACTGTGCATTCTCTAAATAAAAGAAATTATGGGGTTTTACGTGCCAAGACCACGATCTGATTAAGAGGCACGGCGTAGTTGGGGAATCTGGAAAATTTCGACCACCTGGACATCTTCAACGTACAGCTAAATCTAAGTACACGTGTATCTTCGCATTTCGCACCAATCGAACTGCGGCCGCCATACTTTATATGCGCTACCCGCCATGCTTCTTCTCTCAGCAAAAATATTGTGACACGCTGACGAAGAAAATGTTTTAATCATCGTCGGAAGAAGACAATGTTCTGGGTTTGGCCCGCTGGCTACCATCTCGTCAGCTGATAAAATTATTGTAAATATTCTGTAAATACACGTCTGACTGTCTTTAGCACAGTAACGTTTTTGGTGGAGGTTGCGGTATCATTATCAAGACGGATTTACGCAACGGGCGCTTCTTGGCTGCATCTACAATGCAAGCTCAAGATGAGGATACTGTGGGCCCGTCGGCACCCTCGCTCACCGTCATTCTAGCAGAACCCCGCGACCCAGGAACCTTTTCCGGCACCGACGACACTGATGTTGAAGACTGGCTTCAACTATTTGACCGGGTGAGCGCCAGCAACCACTGGGTCCAGACCATCATGATCGCGAATATGATATTTTGCCTCGTGGGCACGGCACGCGTCTGGTTTCAGACCCACGAGGGAAAACTTACCAGCTGGGACATTTGTAAACAGAAACTCAAAGATTTGTTTGGCAAGCCAGTTGGACGTCAGCGCGCCGCCTAAAAAGACCTCGAAATTAGGTGAAACAGCGCGAAAAAGACGAGGACACAAGGAAACAAACACCACAGACAAGCGATCGCACACGCCTGCGTGTGCGATCGCTTACTAGATCGCGCTTGTGATCACGCTTGCGTGAACGCTTGCGTGATCAGCGCTTGTCTGTGGTATTTGTTTCCTTGTGTCCTCGTCTTTTTCGCGCTGTTTCACCTCAGTTCTAAGTATGAACCAACTAGCCCTCATCAAGATCTTACTAATGCAAAAAGACCTCGCTTCGCGTGTCCAGACGCGCACAGAATCCTATCTCACTTACACCCAGGACGTGTTCGCTCTGTGCCGCAAAGTGGATCTGAAGGTGTCCCAACCAGAGAAGGTTGCACATGTCATTAAGGGCATAGCAGATGATGCCTTCTATATCCTTCTCTTCAAGAATTCTTCCACTGTGCAAGCCATCATTACCGAATGCCGGCGTTTTGAAGAAGCCAAAAGTCGCCGCATTGCCCAGCCATTTCCCCGCTTTCCCAACCCAGCTGCTACGTCCACCTGCGAAGAGCTCCGCAGTTCACCCACACCCAATTGCTCTGATGACGTCCTCCATGTCATCGAACGTGAAATAGAAGCCGTATCTTCTGTCATGACTCCAACCCATGGCCCCTACAATTGCGAGGCGACCGTTTCATTGATATAGCCCGTCGTGCGTCAAGAATTGGCCAACGTTGGCATGACCAACGTCTGCTCAGTTAATCTCCCTGACTACACTCCGTCCAGCACTGTCATACGCACCAGCAGCCTGAATGCCCCAACACGGTATAGCAAGCCGGCCGAATGGCGTACTCCAGACGACAGGCCTATATGCTTCACTTGTGGCCGTATCGGCCATATTTCACGTCACTTCCGGTCTTCGTGGAATTCGACCCCCTGGTCCTACCACTCATGCCACGGCCCTCATGCTGCTCCGCGCTTCGCCCCGCAAACGCAGCCAGCAAATTCTGGCGACACTTCTTGTCCTACCCGCTCTAGCCGCTCTCCTTCACCACGTCGCTGCTTCTCCCGATCGTCCCCATCTCACCGATCACCATCCCCTAGTTTCTTCCGGCGCACCCCTCCGGAAAACTAACGTGTGCAGTACCTAGAGGAGATGCTGCCAAACCGACCCGACGTAAAAATCCTCTTTCGACCTTGCCCACACATCGGAACCTCATTAACGTGAGCGTGGATGGTGTACCTGTTACGTTTCTGATTGACACTGTCACGCACGTATCTGTGATGAATGCTCAGCTTCGGAATCGTCTCATGAAAGTCCTAACTGCTGCCCCTTCGCCTGTGGTCCAAGTCGCCGACGATGGAACACCAGCCGTTATAGGAATGTGCCCGGCTCACGTGAGTGTCGCCGGACGTCATACGTCTGTTTTATTTTATGTACTAGAGCACTGCCCTCACGACCTCATCCAGGGCCTTGACTTTCTGTCTACACATTCCGCTTTGATAGACTGTTCTGCTGGTGCTGTGCAACTCGCTCTACCTGCTGCTATTGACTCTCCCGATAGTGATCCGATACGGCTGTGTTCCACAGAGCATATTCGCCTCCCTCACCGTGCCGTTACCTACATAGGTGTCTCCCCCGTTCTACCTGTCCCCGACGGTGACTACATCGTATCTCTTAATCCGGATGTCCTGCTCTCGCATTACGTCACTTTTCCTCTCACCGTCGTTACCATTTCGGACAACACATCCTGCCTTCCGCTTGTGAACTTTGGACTCTGTACACAAGTACTCCCGCGCGGAATATGCCTGGCGCTAATAACGCCAGCCACAGACTGCCACATTTCGGCTTTAACTTGTGACAGCTCCTCATGTTCAACGCTTGCTTCTCCCCCTGTCCTTCAGATTTGAATGCCCTAACAAAAATGATTGCTTCCGACCTTCCTTCCCAGCGTGCTCAAGAACTACGTTGCCTCGTTGCCTTATACTGGTACATATTCGACCGTGGAGAACGCCCTTTAGGACAAACATCTGTCGTAAAACATCGAATAAACACCGGTGATGCGAGCCCGATCCATTGGCGACTCTACCACGTCTCGCCTACTGAGCGACATATCATCCAACACGAAGTTGACAAGATGCTTTCACGAGACATCATCGAACCTTCTTGCAGCCTGTAGCCCATGGGCATCCCGTGTTGTACTAGTTAAAAAGAAGGACAACAGTTGGCGATTTCGCGTCGATTATCGACACCTCAACAAGGTCACAAAAGAAGACGTCTATCCGCTACCGCGCATTAACAATGCCCTGAATTGTCTGCATGGAGCACAATATTTTTCGTCCATCTACCTTCGCTCCGGCTAATGGCAAATTTCCGTCGATGACATGGACCGCGAGAACACAGCTTTTATTACTCCCGATAGCCTGTATCAGTTCAAAGTGATGCTTTTTGGCTTATGTAATGCCCCGGCCACATTTGAACGAATGATGGACGCCCTCCTACACGGTTTCAAGTGGTGAATTTGCATCTGTTACCTGGACGACGTGATCGTTTTTTCTCCGACTTTTGCGACACATCTCGAGCGCCTTTCAACGGTCCTATCTGTTTTCCCTCAGGCGGGGCTACAACTAAATTTGTCCAAGTGCTACTTCGGTCGTCGTGAAATTTCTGTGCTTGGGCATCTCGCTGATTCTTTTGGTGTACGCCCTGATCACCATAAAATACGGGCTGTCAAAGACTTTCCAGTGCCAACATGTGCCAAGGATGTCCGCTGCTTCTTGGGCCTTTGCTCCTACTTCCGTTGATTTGTCCGAAATTTTGCGTACGTTGCGCGCCCTCTCAATCGGCTCCTCAAGAAATACGCTCAATTCATTTGAGGCCCTGAGCAAGCTAGTGCTTTCACTGAGCTGACTGGGCTGCTTACGTCCCCGCCCATTCTCGCTCACTTTGACGCGTCAGCTCCAACAGAAGTTCGTACCGATGCCAGTGGCCACGGTATTGGAGCTATCTTGGCACAAAAACAACAAGGGCGAGAACGTGTTATTGCCTACGCCAGCGGTCTTCTCTCCTCTGGGGAGAGCAATTATTCTATCACCGAACGCGAGTGTCTGGCTCTCGTTTGGGCAGTGGGTAAATTCCGCCCCGATTTGTACGGCTGCCAATTCACAGTCATCGCTGATCACCACGCTCTGTGTTGGCTTTCGTCCCTGAAAGATCCTTCAGGGCGCCTTGTCCGCTGGGCTCTGCGCCTCCAAGAATACAAGTATTCTGTTGTATACAAGACCGGCCGGTTGCATGAAGATGCGGACTGCTTGTCGCGCCATCCTGTCGACCTGTCGACCCTCCTGACGTTTCTGCGGCCGGCATACCTGTCACCGTTCTCTCTCTGGCTGCTTTTCGCGACATTGGAGCCGAACAACGTCGGGACCCATCCATGCAACACCTTATTCAACGGCTCACGTCAACGACGCCCGATTCTTCCATTCGAATGTTTGAACTTCAATATGGTATATTGTACCGCTCTAACATGTGCCCGGACGGCCCTGCCCGACTTTTCGTTGTGCCTGAGCATCTGCGTCAGACTGTTCTCGCCCAGCTTCATGATGTACCGACTGCAGGTCACCTTGGCGTGTCAGGGACTTATGACCGCGTTCGTCGGCGCTTCTTTTGGCCTGGTCTATACCATGACGTCTGCCGTTATGTCACTGCGTGTGATCTCTGTCAACGACGCAAAAAGCAGACCACAGTCCCTGCTCGTCACCTTCAAACACTTGACGTACCATCAGAACCATTCTTCCGTGTAGGTGTTCATCGTTTAGGGCTTTCTCTAGGTCTGGTTCGGGAAACAAGTGGATTGCTGTAGCAACAGACTACGCCACCCGTTATGCCATCACACGGGCTCTTCCGACATGCTGTGCGACCGACGTCGCCAACTTCCTAGAAAACGTCATCCTTCACCACGGCGCCCCTCGACAGCTCCTCACCGACCGACGCCGCTACTTCCTTCCTAAAGTTGTCAATGACATTCTACACTCGTGCGCGACTAAACACAAACTTGCTACGGCTTACCATCCACAAACGAACGGTTTAACCGAGCGCCTTAATCGCACCCTTACTTACATGCTGTCCATATATGTCTCCTATGACCATCGTGACTGGGACGTTGCGTTGCGGTTCGTTACTTTCGCCTCTAACACGTCTCGCCATAATACCGCAGGCTTCTCTCCATTCTTCCTCTTGTTTAGCCATCACCCTACGTTACCTTTCGGCACCATTCTGCCTGCTAGTCTGAATTCCGCATCCGAGTGTGCCCGTGAAGTCATGCTCATAGCACAAGAAGCACGCCATATTTCTCGACGTCGACTTGTGGAGTCGCAGGAGAATCAGCGGCGCTTATATGACGCCCGCCATCGTGAAGTCCCTTACATTCTGGGCGCCCTGGTTCTCCTTTGATTGCCGTCGCGATGCTTTGGCCTCTCCGAGATGTTACTTTCACGCTACTCCCGCCCTTACCGTGTCTTGCGTCAAGTAACTGACGTCACGTACGAAATCGCCCCTCTTGAGCCAACCGTGGCTCCGCATCGCTCCGACGTGGTCCACGTCGCGCGTCTTAAGTTGTATCACTCGCCCACCTCCTAACCAGCACCGAGCTGGTGCTTCAGCCGCCGGGGGTCATGTGACACGATGACGAAGAGAATGTTTTAATCATCGTCAGAAGAAGACAATGTTCTGGGCTTCGCGCGCTGGCTACCATCTTGTCAGCTGATATAATTATTGTAAATATTCTGTAAATACACGTCTGACTGTTTTTCACTCCATAACAATATTATTCTAAACCTAACTTAACGGGAAGCTTTTGCGCAATTCAGGAGTTATATTGAACTTGAAAGAAACAGTTAAAATGAGATTTCAGAAAGCAAATTTTTATTTAGCTTCCACTTCTTTTATATTATAAAAATGCGAAATTTGTAATCTGTACTCTGTACCTCAGCAACTAAACATGATATCGGAATTTTGTAAGCTGCACCTAATATTTCATTTAATGCAGACAAAAATGATATATCATATGCGACCCTTAAATACACCGCTAACTCCTGAATATGGTATTCGCAAAATCTTTACAGGCATTGTAACCGCACATAAGTTATAAATTCATGGATCGAATTTGTCCGGTTAAGATACACCAAGGGATGCAGTTTAGAGGGATGCGATATCAGTTTTTATCCGAACTAACGGATTTGTAAACTTCGTACTTCTATTCATTTTTCAGATTTGCCAATTTCCGATAATTCTTGTCAATAATGCCTTGGCCTAGATCAAAATTATTATTGCAGCGATCACTGTGATCTGTGATCACTGCGATCACTGTGATCATTCAGATCGGTTGAGCGATTTTCTCATGAAGTCATTATGAGTTTGACATGTCTTATAGCAGCCGGCATCGAAGAAGGGCCCAAGCTAAAGCTTCCTTTTATTGAATCACACCGGCTCATAGAAAACGCAAGAAAAAAAACGCTGACTATACGGAAGCCCGCGGCCCCAGTGGCGAACAAATAATAAGAAAAAACAATGAAGAAAGGAAACCCGACGGAAGCTTTGCAGGAGCTGTTATTACGGCCAGACATCTTACCCGGAAGGCCGACAAACTGTCTGGCAAGGTGCCTAGCAAAATCGTCGATTCATTGCAAGTCGAGCAAGTAGCAGGTTGTCTTCAAGATAACGCTGATACATAAGCGCGCTCGTTTCCAAGTGCCGAGGTGAAGCAAGAGTCTCAGAGTCTGCTTCTTTTTATTTTGTTTTCTTTAGTTGTGCGCCATGGCATACGTCATGGCACGAATTTCAAATCTTTAAGGTTGATAACGCCACGCGGTGGCCAAAAAAAAAACTAAACGCATGTCCAGAACTCCTTGGTATGAGACGGCCGATGATCTATGCCCAAAATTAGGAACTCAAGAGAAAATGACCTTTTATTGCTGTGAAAGCTTCATTAAAGGGGGGGGGGGGGTATCAGAACTTGTGCGAAATTTATCAACAATAAATTTAGGAACAAAATTTTATTGATTAGGTTTGATTTATTGCTTTAGAGGACATCTCGTTGCAGAGTGAAAGCCGCCAGAAGCAGGGTGTCAAACCGGATAGCCTTAGGGTTTGTTTCGCCGTCAGGCTTAAGACTTATGCATATTTTACGTTTCTGTTCGACTTCAGCTACGGTGAAAAAATGTGTAAAAATATAATGGTTCTGACTGGTTTGGACCGGTTAGTAAAGGTTCATATTGGGTCGGAATTAAGGAGAATGAACTGTTTAGTCTTACCAGCGAACTTCAGCGAACTATAGTTCACTGTAAAGTGTCTTACTTTACTGCACCTTTATTTCCAAAAAAAGAAAACAGGTGCTCTTAAGATCTCCAATAAGAGATGAATGGCGGAAGCCTACTCTTCCTCCTCTTAGCATTCGCCTCTTTCTCTTTCACTCTTCCCTTTCTCTTCTTTCTTTTAGTCATCACTGCTCGTCATTTTCGTCATTTGTAATCAATTGTGGTCATTACAAGCCGTCGTTAGACACGTTGGTCATATCTTAGTCATTAGTAGTAATTTCAAGTTATTTCAGTTTTATTAACTATAACTGGTCATTATTATGCATTTTACTCATTTTTAATGAATTGTTGTTGTTAAAAGTTGTCGATAGACATATTTATGATTTCGTAGTCATTACTAGTCATTACAAATCATTTCAGTCATGATTAGTCATTACTACTGACTACTAAGCATTTTTAGTTATTTGTAATCAATTCAGAATATCAGAATTCAGAACAATCAGAAGAATGATAGGTGTAATGTTAAGCGATAAGAGAAGAGCAAACTGGAAGAGGGAACCGGCGCGACTTAATAACATCTTAGTTGAAATCAAGAAAAAGATGGGCATGGGCAGAACATGTAATGAGGAGGGAATATAACTGATGGTCATTAAGGGTTACGGACTGGATTCCAAGGGTAGAGAAACATAGCAGGGGGCGACAGAAAATAAGGTGGGCGGATGAGATTAAGACGTTTGCAGGGACAACATGGCCACAAATAGTACATGACCGGTACAGTTGGAAAAGTATGGGAGAGGCCTTTACCTTGCCGTGGGCGTAATCAAGCTGATGATGATAAATCAATTGTAGTCATTTCAAGTCGTCGCTAGACAGGTTGGTCATATCCTAGTCATCAGCAGTCATTACAAGTCATTTCAGCCATTATTAGTCATTACTGGTCATTACTAAGCACATTTAGTCATTTCTAATCAATTGTAGTTACATTTCGTCGTTAGACATATTGATCATTTCGAACCATTTGTCTCGCAAACCATACTTAATTCAAGGGAATTTTCCACGTCTCAATAATCTGTCTCGTCGTATTCGAGTGCTGATTGCCGTGTTATTGTTTCTTAACGAAGCTTTCCCCTCAAGTCTAAATATTTTAAGGCAGTTTTCCTAGTCTCTAAAGCCGCTCGAGTTCGCTCTTCTCCTCGGGCGGCCATTTTTTCTAAGAAAGTATGCCTTCCAACCACTCGGAATCAAAAGCAAAAACCACAAGCAAAAAGCAACTATCGCGGACAACATCAGTCCCTTTCCACGTAAGTATGAGGCTCGGAGCAGGACCTATGGCGCTTGAAAGAAACCTGGGGCTTAACGAACCAACCGACTGAGCTATCTTTCCGGGCAACATCTAAGGGTGACGAGTTCAAATCACCTGTTATGTTCCTTTTTTCCCCTTTTTTTCTTTCTTTTCTTTCTTTTTAATGTCTTTTTCTTTATTTTATCACTGTACGGGAACCCTCCTAAAAAATTGTATATATCCTCCCTTATGTATGGCCAAGCGTGTGCAGGTCATAAACACCAGGTTCTCTAGCCGAGTGCCATCCGTGCAGTATAACCGAGCTCAGAATGGCCCACCATGACTGATCAAATAGGGTACCACTGTAGGTTAAATAACGCGTACAACTCGTGCCTGACACGCCGTGGTTGCTCAGTGGCTATGGTGTTAGACTGCTGAGCACGAAGGTCGCGCGATCGGATCCCGGCCACGGCGGCCGCATTTCGATGGGGGCGAAATTCGAAAACACCCGTGTACTTAGAATTAGGTGCACGTTAAAGAACCCCAGGTGGTCGAAATTTCCGGAGTCCTTCACTACGGCGTGCCTCATAATCAGAAAGTGGTTTTGTTACGTAAAACCCCATAATTTAATGTTTCAATTTAACTCCTGCGGGGACGGTAGCGTATCCGTCTCCCGTGCAAGAGGACCGTGGTTCAAATACCGGTGCCGCGCAATTCTCTACCGGAAAATACAAAAAAACCGTGTGTTGAGAAAATTGCACAAACAGGCCTGGAGTGCGGCCTGATCCCGGTGACCAGAACCGGTAACGCACTCTCTCACCAGAGCAGGATTGGCTACCCTGGTGCAGTACTTGGCCAACGACCTCCTATATGAATACAACAATCAAACCCCGGCCCTCAGTCCCCAGCAGCCGCGAAGCAACTGACCACGGCGGCGGTCAGATCTGTGACGCTGCATAGGGTGTTAAGAATACCTGGCCCCGGACAGGCCGCCATTGGAATCTGAACCTGGCAACGTTTAATGTTAGAACGTTATCTAGTGAGGCGAGTCTAGCAGTGTTATTGGAGCAATTAGAGGGTAGTATATGGGATATAATAGGGCTCAGTGAGGTTAGGAGGACAAAAGAAGCATATACAGTGCTAAACAGCGGGCACGTACTGTGCTACCGGTGCTTAGCGGAGAGACGAGAACTAGTAGTCGGATTCCTGATTAATAAGGAAATAGCTGGTAACAAACAGGAATTCTATAGCATTAACGAGAGGGTGGCAGGTCTTGTTCTGAAACTTAATAAGAGGTACAAATTGAAGGTGGTACAAGTCTATGCCCCTACATGCAGTCATGATGACCAGGAAGTCAAAAGCTTTTATGAAGACGTGGAATCGGCGATGGGTAAAGTCAAAACAAAATGCACTATACTGATGGGCGACTTCAATGCCAGGGTAGGCAAGAAGCAGGCTGGAGACAAGTCAGTGGGGAAATATGGCATAGGCTCTAGGAATAGCAGAGGAGAGTTATTAGGAGAGTTTGCAGAACAGAATAATATGCGGATAATGAATACCTTTTTCCGCAAGCGCGTTAGTCGAAAGTGGATGTGGAGGAGCCCGAATGGTGAGACTAGAAATGAAATTGACTTCATACTCTGCGCGAACCCTGGCATCACACAAGATGTAGACGTGCTCGGCAAGGTACGCTGCAGTGACCATAGGATGGTAAGAACTCGAATTAGCCTATACTTGAGGAGGGAACGGAAGGAACTGGCACACAAGAAGCCAATCAATGAGTTAGCGGTAAGAGGGAAACTAGAGGAATTCCGGATCAAGCTACAGAACAGGTACTCGGCTTTAACTCAGGAAGAGGACTTTAGTGTTGCAGCAATGAACGACAATATCATGGGCATCATTAAGGAGTGCGCAATAGAAGTCGGTGGTAACGCCGTTAGACAGGAAACCAGTAAGCTATCGCAGGAGACGAAAGATCTGATCAAGAAACGCCAATGTATGAAAGCCTCTAACCCTACAGCTAGAATATAACAGGCAGAACTTTCCAAGTTAATCAACAAGCGTAAGACAGCGGACATCAGGAACTATAATATGTATAGAATTGAACAGGCTCGCAAGAACGGAGGAAGCCTAAAAACAGTGAAGAAGAAACTAGGAATAGGCAATAATGAGATGTGTGCGTTAAGAGACAAAGCGGGCAATATCGTTACTAATATGGATGAGATAGTTCAAGTGGCTGAGGAGTTCTATAGAGATTTATACAGTACCAGTGGCACCCACGACGATAGTGGAAGAGAGAATAGCCTAGAGGAATTCGAAATCCCACAGGTAACGCCAGAAGTAAAGAAAGCCTTAGGAGCTATGCAAAGGCGGAAGGCAGCTGGGGAGGTTCAGGTAACAGCAGATCTGTTGAAGGATGGTGGTCAGATTGTTCAAGAGAAACTGGCTACCCTGTATACGCAATGCCTCATAACCTCGAGCGTACCGGAATCTTTGAAGAACGCTAACATAATCCTAATCCATAAGAAAGGGGACGCCAAAGACTTGAAAAATTATAGCCCGATCAGCTTACTGTCCGTTGCCTACAAAGTATTTACTACGGTAATCGCAAATAGAATCAGGAACACGTTAGGCTTCTGTCAACCAAAGGAACAGGCAGGATACCGTAAAGGCTACTCAACAATAGACCATATTCACACTGTCAATCAAGTGATAGAGAAATGTGCAGAATATAACCAACCCTTATATATAGCTTTCATTGATTACGAGAAAGCGTTTGATTCAGTCGAAACCTCAGCAGTCATGGAGGCATTACGGAATCAGGGTGTAGATGAGCCATATGTAAAAATACTGGAAGATATCTATAGCTGCTCCACAGCCACTGTAGTCCTCCACAAAGAAAGTAACAAAATCCCAATAAAGAAAGGCGTCAGACAGGGAGATACGATCTCTCCAATGCTATTAACAGCATGTTTACAGGAGGTATTCAGAGACCAGGAGTGGGAAGAATTGGGGATAAATGTTGATGGAGAATATCTTAGCAACTTGCGATTCGCTGATGATATTGCCTTGCTTAGTAACTCAGGAGACGAATTGCAATGCATGCTCACTGACCTGGAGAGGCAAAGCAGAAGGGTGGGTCTGAAAATTAATCTGCAGAAAACTAAATGTTTAACGGTCACAGAAGAGAATAGCAGTTTACGATAGGTAGCGAGGCACTGGAAGTGGTAAGGGAATACATCTACTTAGGGCAGGTAGTGACCGCGGATCCGGATCATGAGACTGAAATAACCACAAGAATAAGGATGGGCTGGGGTGCGTTTGGCAGGCATTCTCAAATCATGAACAGCAAGTTCGCACTATCCCTCAAAAGGAAAGTGTATAACAGCTGTGTATTACCAGTACTAACATATGGGGCAGAAACCTGGAGGCTTACGAAAAGGGTTCTGCTGAAATTGAGGACGACGCAACGAGCTATGGAAAGAAGAATGATGGGTGTAACGTTAAGGGATAAGAAAAGAGCAGATTGGGTGAGGCAACAAACGCGGGTAAACGACATCTTAGTTGAAATCAAGAAAAAGAAATGGGCATTGGCCGGACATGTAATGAGGAGGGAAGATAACCGATGGTCATTAAAGGGAAGCTGAAACGGTTTTCAATTTCCATGAATTGCTGGGATTGGGAAGAACAGACCTAATAATTTATGGTTCCGAAATTTTTTTCTTCGTTTTGTTAATATAAGGGGCGGAAATCGCTTTCTAAATCACCCCCGCGGACACGCCCCCATCGCTTCCCGGAGCGCCGGGTGAGGTGGTTGCCAGAGGAGAGAACCGGCGAGAGTGACGTCACTGGCGGGGACCGAGCTGCCGGACCTGCGTGCTGGCATGCGCTGGCATGCCTCTTTCCGTCCTGCGCTTTACTCAACGAAGCTACCAGATATTTGCCGCCGCCGCTCACGTTTGTTTTGAGATTTTCGTTAACTGTTCTTTCCTTCTCTGCTGCGTGAGTGCCTACAGCCAAGGGCGCCCAACATGCCCTCGTTCTGTGCAGCATTCGGCTGCGCGAACACACGCGGGTGAGACGATGTGGTGTTTCACAGGTTCCCGAAGGACAAGAAGCTTGCAGCGCAGTGCGGTGAGGAGAGATAAGTTCGTGCCGACGAAATCAACTGTGCTGTGCTCGGACCATTTCCGCGATAGCCGGATAGCCTTACGACAAATGCGGAAACGCATTGTTGCTAGCGTTGCTATACTCCGTTTCATACATCAAGTGCAATGCTGTGGAGGCTTGAGATACTTCTTGCAGTGGCTGCGTTTGCACTTAGAAAAAGTTCGGTGTTTCTTGACCCGATTTTTGAGAAAACTTTTCATATATAAGCTCAGTTCTGAATGAAAAAAAAAAGAATTTACCCATAGAAACAATCCGTGTACTTATACGGCTGCTAACACGTTCTTTTAAATCAATTTTCTTTTCGGCATTGTTTAATTGCAGTCCGTCGCGGCAGCTTCACGTGCATGCTCGCGCGAGCAAATGCCGCTGGCACGCTGCGAACCATAGACGGAAACGCGCGCACTAATAAATTTTGGTAACCGGACTTCGTGCGTAGCTTCCACAGCGTTGCACCTGAGGTATGAAATGGAGTATAGGCTTGCCTAGTGACATTCGACGTACGGTTGCAGTTATCATGTTTACCACACGGCGGTGCTAAAACTGCCTAATATCTTTATGTCAACACTAGCATGGAGCGCGCATACCGATTCTTGATCGAGCCACAATCGCAAAGTCGTCGAACCATATTCTGAATATTGCACATATAATCCCCCTGACCATCTCGGTCTGGATGTGTATGATAAGCAACTTCCATGACTGTACCTCGCAGCACTGCATGTGCGCGCTTTGAAACGCGGCACTTATGTTCGCGATCGTGTATCAACGCTCACAAAACCACGGGACTTTAGACAAGCAGCGGCAAGGTGCTTGACATCGCGGAATTGTACCCGTGTTTACAATCTAATGAGAAGTTAGTGCTTCGGCATTCTTCCAGCAGCAAGTTCCCAGTGACACTTTAGCGCATTTTTTCTCCCGTCATTGGAACGTGCAGCTACACGAAAAAAAAGCATACGTAACAGCTAAGATTTCCAACGCGCGAGAAGGTGCACACATCACTCTCGCTTTTGGCACACTCAACATCGTCGTTGCCGACGTTGCCGCCATCGTTTTCCGTATCGGCTGTCGGTTCGAACATGTACGGCGAAAATACAAGCTGTCCGAGACAGCGAGAACGTTCCATAATGCTTACAACTCAGCTATGACGCCAGAACAGAACAGCGTGCTAACGGCGGCGCCGACCGGCGACCGCCGCCATTGACGTCACAGCGGCTCCGACCAATCACGGGCAACAGCGGTGTTCGCGCGATACCCTGAGGCGCTGGTGCGCCTTTTCATGCAAAAACAGCCGCTTGCGCTTGTTTCCGCCCTTTTTAAACGAGTTATTCGTGTTCAGGGGACTCAAAACTGTAGAATGCCGTAGAGAACTCATTTTTTTCGAAAAGTGTTTCAGCTTCCCTTTAAGGGCTACGGACTGGATTCCAAGGGAAGGGAAGCGTAGCAGGGGGCGGCAGAAAGTTAGGTGGGCGGATGACATTAAGACGTCTGCAGGGACAACATGGCGACAATTAGTATATGACCGGGGTAGATGGAGAAGTATGGGAGAGGCCTTTGTCGTGCAGTGGGCGTAACTAGGCTGATGATGATGATGATGATAGTCATTGCTATTGTCATTTGTTGGGCGTGTTGGTAAATTGAAAGCATATTTAGCGCCAGCAAACAAGGACTGAAGGGAGACGACAACACAATACGCTAACTTCGACAACTGGATTTTCAGGAAATACACCTGAGTAGTAATGAGTAGTCATTACTGCTCATTACTAGTTATTTCTAATCATTTGTGGCCGTACAAGCCGTCATTAGACATATTGGTAATTTTAGAGTCATTGGTAGTTGTCATTAGGCTTTACTAGCCGTTATTAACCTTTACCAATCTCTATTATAACGTTATCATTCACTCTCACCATCAATCATTGTTTATTCTTTCATCTGTCTTTAATCTGTGTTCGTATGGCGTGATGACGCTTCGGCGGACACTCTGGTGGTCAGGTCTGCTGACACGAACTTCTCCATGAGTCTAGAAAGGCTTTCGCCTTAAAAAGAAAAAAAAAAGAAAGCAAGGAAGTTGAGAAATGCCGAGTTGGCCAGGGCACGAGAAGACTTTAGGGGAAAAGTATGGCCACAGTGCTCCATCCAGAATTCTATTTTGATGGGTGGTTCTGCTCTCGGCTCGCTCCTATAACTTGGCGCATTCCATTTGCTCGCCAGCAGAATCCTATGCTACATGCCAGTCTTCTAAAAAGCTGTACGGGGAATCTCCAGGCTCGTAAACAGGGAGCGCCATACGTCTACGAGCCAGACGGCGTGTGCTTATTTCGTCGATGAGGCCGTGAGAAGCACCTTGCCTGCTTTGGTGCACAGGAATCCACCATCTCCCTTCGTTGCCAGCGAAGAGACTTAAGGCTACATTTTAAGGAACTATTGTGACTCACCAGATTTCCTTATCAAAGAGCTCCGCAGCCACTGCGACATCAACATCTCCTTTGTGCCACATGCCTCAAGTAGGCCTCCAAATACCAGCGATTACGAAGAAAGCCCAGGTGTGATCAGCAGTGCTAAAATAGCTTATTTTATTGCTTTTATACGAAGCTTATGCGCCGCTTTCTCTTTTGCACCTACAGTGCTGCCACATATGTCAACACAACACCCACCGTTCTAATGCGTCTGGTCACAGCTAAGCTCCGACAGTCACAAATGACCACGTCCACAAATTTACTTAGAGTAAAAGGACATGCTCGCTACAAATCAGAAAAAGAAATTGCAAGAAAGCTCATTTCAGGATGATTGTACATGGTAATGCAACTAGCATTCGAGCAATGTAACGCCAAACCGTATTTCTAAAGTAGCGTTTATGCAAAATCTGTATCGGTCAAGCTGCGATTTCCGATGTTTCGGTTACATGCGGCCCACTCCGGTGTCGTCCCGCTTTACCATGGCACTCGCTTGCCAAGATCGCCCAAGAGAACGGCCGTATGATGATGACTGCACGATGCGAACACACTGACGATGAGGGAATGACGAAGAAGGAATGACGTCGATGGAACGGACAAAGGCCGTATGATGACAACGACTTGACGACAATTAGACGACAATTCCTGAATGGTGGCGATGCTATAGCGACAACAGTGTGATGACGACGGCGACGTGAGCACAATGGGATGGCGACGAGTGCCTGAGTACGATGACATAATGACGACGGTATGACAACGATGTTACGAGAAAGGAAATCTAATAGGCCCGGTCTGGCGACTATGCAATAACAATGTTGAATGGCAATTGTTGGCGCCTAATAACAGTTCAATGACGACAACATGATAAATCATGAGTTTACCAACACGCCCAACAAATGGCCATGGTGGGATGATAAGGATATAATGACGAAAAAGGAACGACACTGAGGGATCAGAATATATGGTATGAATTGACGACGGCATTACGATGATGCGTTGAGGTTGCTGATGTGATGAGATTGGAAAAACAACAGCGTGAAGAAGACGGCATGACGAGAGTCAGATGTTGAAGAATGACGACGATGAACGAACGGGGCAGCACAACGACGGTAAGACAATGATTGCGTAATGACGATGGTATGACGACAATGGCGGGACTACGACTGTATTACATCATCATCATCATCATCATCAGCCTGGTTACGCCAACTGCAGGGCAAAGGCCTCTCCCATATTTCTCCAACAGCCCCGGTCATGTACTAATTGTGGCCAAGCCATCCCTACAAACTTCTTAATCTCATCCGCCCACCTAACTTTCTGCCGTCCCCTGCTACGCTTCCCTTCCCTTGGAATCCAGTCCGTAACCCTTAATGACCAACGGTTATCTTCCCTCCTCATTACATGTCCTGCCCATGCCCATTTCTTTTTCTTGATTTCAACTAAGATGTCATTAACTCGCGTTTGTTCCCTCACCCAATCTGCTCTTTTCTTATCCCTTAACGTTACACCTATCATTCGTCTTTCCATAGCTCGTTGCGTCGTCCTCAATTTGAGTAGAACCCTTTTCGTAAGCCTCCAGGTTTCTGCCCCGTAGGTGAGTACCGGTAAGACACAGCTGTTATATACTTTTCTCTTGAGGGATAATGGCAACCTGCTGTTCATGATCTGAGAATGCCTGCCAAACGCAGCCCAGCCCATTCTTATTCTTCTGATTATTTCCGTCTCATGATCCGGATCCGCCGTCACTACCTGCCCTAAGTAGATGTATTCCCTTACGACTTCCAGTGCCTCGCTGCCTATTGTAAATTGCTGTTCTCTTCCGAGACTGTTAAACATTACTTTAGTTTTCTGCAGAATAATTTTTAGACCCACTCTTCTGCTTTGCCTCTCCAGGTCAGTGAGCATGCATTGCAGTTGATCCCCTGAGTTACTAAGCAAGGCAATATCACCAGCGAATCGCAAGTTACTAAGGTATTCTCCATTAACTTTAATCCCCATCTCTTCCCAATCCATGTCTTCGAATACCTCCTGTAAACACGCTGTGAATAGCGTTGGAGAGATCGTATCTCCCTGCCTGACGCCTTTCTTTATTGGGATTTTGTTGCTTTCTTTATGGAGGACTATGGTGGCTGTGGAGCCGCTATAGATATCTTTCAGTATTTTTACATAGGGCTCGTCTACACCTTGATTCCGTAATGCCTGCATGACTGCTGAGGTTTCGACAGAATCAAATGCTTTCTCGTAATCAATGAAAGCTATATATAAGGGTTGGTTATATTCCGCACATTTCTCTATCACCTGATTGATAGTGTGAATATGATCTATTGTTGAGTAGCCTTTACGGAATCCTGCCTGGTCTTTTGCTTGGCAGAAGTCTAAGGTGTTCCTGATTCTATTTGCGATTACCTTAGTAAATAGTTTGTAGGCAACGGACAGTAAGCTGATCGGTCTATAATTTTTCAAGTCTTTGGCATCCCCTTTCTTATCGATTAGGATTATGTTAGCGTTTTTCCAAGATTCCGGTACGCTCGACGTCATGAGGCATTGCGTATACAGGGTGGCCAGTTTCTCTAGAACAATCTGCCCACCATCCTTCAACAAATCTGCTGTTACCTTTTCCTCCCCAGCTGCCTTCCCCCTTTGCATATCTCCCAAGGCTTTCTTTACTTCTTCCGGCGTTACCTGTGGGATTTCGAATTCCTCTAGACTATTTTCCCTTCCATTATCGTCGTGGGTGTCACTGGTACTGTATAAATCTCTATAGAACTCCTCAGCCACTTGAACTATCTCATCCATATTAGTAATGATATTGCCGGCTTTGTCTCTTAACGCATACATCTGATTCTTGCCAATTCCTAGTTTCTTCTTCACTGTTTTTAGGCTTCCTCCGTTCCTGAGAGCATGTTCAATGCTATCCATATTATACTTCCTTATGTCTGTATTACAAAGCCTCTATTATGACGATGGTGCGCCGATGTTGGCATGACGACGACAGCCTGCAGAGAGTCGGATGACTATGTTGGACTAACAACGATGGCATCACGACCGTGGTGTGACAAAAAATGCATGGCTACTATATGACGACGATGATGTGACGACGACGGCATGACATGAGTGAGATGTCGAAGAGCGACGACGATGAACGACCGTGACAGGAAAACGGTGACGGTAGTAGAAGGAACACATGTTGACGACTGCATGACGACGAGGAGATGACAACGGTATAAGGATAATGGTATGACGAACAGTCTATGACGGCAATGGCGGGACGATGACTGTATTACGAAGCCTGTATGACAACGTTGCGGTGACGACGGCGGCATGCAGAGTGTCGTATGACGAAGCTGGACTAACAACGATGGCATCGCGACGGTGGTGTGACAACAAATGATGACCACTGTATGGCGACGATGGTATGGCGACGGCGGCATGACATAAGTGAGATGTAGAAGAACGACGACGATGAACGGCCGTGACAGCAACACGGTGACTGTATTAGAATGAACACATGTTGACGACTGCATGACGACGAGGAGATGGCAACGGTATAAGGGCAATGGTATGACGAAGAGTCTATGATGACAATGACGGGACGATGACTGTATTGCGAAGCCTGCATGACAATGCTGACGTGATGGCGGAAGGCATGAAGACAGTCGGATGACGATGTTGGACTAACAAGGACGGCATCCCGACAGCGGTGTGACAACAAATGCATGACCACTGTATGGCGATAATGGCGCCACGATGGCGGCATGACATGAGTGAGATGTCGAGGAACGACGACGATGAACGACCGCGACCGCAACAAGATGATGGCAGTAGAATGAACACATGTTGACAACTGCATGACGACGAGGAGATGGCAACGGTATAAGGGCAATGGTATAACGAAGAGTCTATGATGACAATGACGGGACGATGACTGTACTGCGAAGCCTGTATGATAGTGTTGGCATGACGGACGACGGCATGAAGAGAGACGGATGACGATGTTGGACTAACAACGACGGCATCGCGACGCTGGTGTGACAAGAAATGCATGACTACTGTGTGGATACGATGGCGTGACGAAGATGGCATGGCGAGAGGTCATTAACATATCTGGACTGACGACGATTGAACAACCATGACGGTATCACGACCACATACCCACTGGCCGAAGCTATCAGACAACTTGGGCCGCTTGGTCAGCGTAAAAGGTGCAACCACGACCGTATGGTGCGGACGATAGCACGAATTCGGAACGAATACGATGCAGTGACAGCGATGGCCTCAGGACTACGAGCACATACCTAGTGTCAGAACTGTTAGACTACTTGACCCTCTGGGTCGGCGTAGAAGGCATGACGACGAAACAATGACGACAGTTAGATCACAAAGCGGGAATGACGGCGATGTAACGACCACGATGCCATCACGGCCATTAGCACCGTGTCATCTCGCATTAACGAAAACACAGGCACACTAACGAGCGTGCCTACGAAGCATCCTTGACATTTGCTGTGACGCCTTATGTATGCTATGAGACGCAGCTTTCTTTCAAGAACCCTCTACTTTATTGTCTTTCTTAAGCTGTTGCGTCAATTCTGCGGCATATAATGTCTACAATTTGCACACGACACTGTATTCCACCGCACTCATGTCAAAAAAAACCCTGGTCATTCATGTTGCTCGCTATACGATTACTGAGCAGTGCGCTTCACCTGCACCCTGAATGTACTACCGCGCGGTGCCTTATTATCTCCACGTTTCTTTTTATTGTATGATTATTTTATTGTTGATTTCAAGTGGCTTACATTGTAATATTGAGTAAACGAACGATTCATTTCTTCACTGTGCCCCGCATGTGTGGTATCGCTATCGCCAGTGGTATTGCTGTGTTTATATTTTTCTTGTTGTTACTATTGCGCACAACTTTATCGTCTGTCTTCTCACACGTAACATTCTGGTGGAGGTTAACGATCCCCTCCCTCGCCACGGAACTGCGAAGTAGTCGACACGTCGACCTTGTCCCCATGCCTCCCGGTGACGAGCCCGCCTCTGCAGCGGCTTCGGCTTAGAAGAGTTTGGGCGTGAATTAGTTGGTACGAATAATGCATATTTAAAATAGCGCCAAAAACACGGACAAGGGAGGAACACAGGACGATTGCTGTTCGGCTTATCCGACTGCTCCAATCATCACGGTTGCCCCACATCGCGACCCTCGTGTGTTCTCTGGCCTGGAGGGACAGGAACTTGACGAATGGATCAAGCTGTATGAACTCACCAGTGCTAATAACAGATGGAACCCAAGGATTATGCTCGCAAATGTCATTTATTATCTCGGTGGCAGCAAACGCATGAAGACGAGATAACCAGTTGGGACAGTTTCAAAGGAGAGCTAGGGGAACTGTTCGGCGACCCCTCTGGGTGCAAGGTTGTCGCGAGAAAGGCTCTTGTATCGTGTTCAGTCGTCTACAGAGCCTTACGTTTCATACATCTTCAACGTCTTGGCTCTATGCCGCAAATCTGACGATAATTTGCTGAAGCCGATGAAGTGGCGCATGTGCTAAAAGGCATCGACGACGACGCTTTCAATTTGCTTGTTTTCAGCAATGTCTCGGCTATCGACGACATCATAAAAGAATGGCGTCGCCTTGAACAAGCTAAGAGCCGCCATATCACATACCATATCACTCGGCTACTCAACACTGCTGCTACATCGACATGTGAGGGTCGACCGCGTCAGACCACCACCTGTGACGACGTCACCCGTATTGTTCGCCGCGAACTCGAGGCCACCTGTTCGCTAGCATTCTCCGCGACGTCTCCCGATCCGCCAGCAACCACCATTGCAATGATTCAGGCAGTCGTCAGACAAGAATTTGAGAACATGGGTCTGAACTCAGTTTAAGGTACGTCTCAACCCAGTGTTGCCCAGTTCTCTAGGAGCCCCCCTTGTCCCCGACAGTCCTTTTCTGCCATATCTCGCAGCAACCCGTCCGAATGGCGTACATTTGATGACAGACTGATCTGCTTTCACTGCTGTCGCATCGGCTATGTCACTCGTCACTGCCGCAACCGATGGCCACCACATCCTCGGGCATACGGCCCCGCTTATTCCCGCACCTTTGGGCCTTCTGTTCCTCATACCGCCCGCGATGAATGAACTGCCCCTGATGCTTCCGCTCCGAACCTTTGCTACAGTCGCTCGCCTTCCCCTCGACGCCATCAGTCTCGTTCGCCCCAGCATCGTCGCTCCTCTTCGCCGCTATTCGCATCCCGGATCCAGCCTGAAAACTAGGCACTGCAGCTTCTGAAGGTGAAGCTGCGTTGTCGACTCTGCCCTCAAATCCTCTGCTCATGTTACCTACGAACCAAAACCCTCTTGACGTTGATGTTGACGGCTATTCTTTCCCGGCACTCATCGATACAGGAGCACATCTTTCTATTATGAACGCTGCCTTCCGACAACGACTGAACAAGCTCTTCACCCCAGCGTCGGCACGCGTCATCCGCGTTGCTGATGGCGGTACTGTGCCTATCATCGGCATGTGTACGGCACGTGTCAGCATCGCCGGCCGCCACACTCCTGTCCTCTTCACTGTACTTGCTCATTGCCGCCACGCCCTCATTCTCGGCCTCGATTTTCTCTCCGCGCATTCTGCTCTTATGGAGTGCTCTTCCAGTACCCTTCCCTTGAATTGCCGATTCTCGCAGAACGTTCTGACGCACCCCAATGCCGCGTACGCCCCACCGGCTTTCTTCGCATGCAGCCTATGTCAAGAGCCTATATTTAACTGTTATCTTCCCCATCAATTCCTGTTGTTGAGTACCTCTTAACTCTTCTGCCCGACATTCCACTGCAGTAAGACGTTAGCTTGCCTCACAGTATACTTACTATTACTGCGAACCGCACTCGCATGCCTGTCTTTAATTTTGGATTGGCAAAGCAGGCTCTACCGCCAGGTATTTATCTTGCCACCGTTGATTGTCTCGGCAACCATCACGTGGCAGCGTTATCCACCGATGGTTCTCGCGAGCTTAGCTGGCCCTTCAAGCCAGCCTCGGGCGGAGATCGCAACATAAAGAATATGGTTGCGACGGATCTGTCCTCTGCGCAGGCTGAAGACCTTTGCCAAGTATTATCGTCCTACCGAGATATTTTCGACTTCGACGACCGCCCTTTAGGCCAGACGCTCGTGGCCAAGCATCGGATTCTTACTGGCGATGCTACGCCTTCTCACCGAAGACCGTATGGAGTTTCTGTGCCGGACGCCAAGTATTTCAAAGTGAAGTAAACAGAATGCTCGATAAAAACATCATAGAGCCTTCTTCGAGTCCCTGGGCGTCACCTGTGGTGTTGGTGAAGAAGAATGACTGCACGTGACGCTTTTGTGTAGACTACCGTCATCTGAACAACATTACTAAGGACGTCTACCCGCTCCCACGTAGAGACGACGTCCTTCACTGTCTGCACGGTTCCAGCTATTTCTCTTCTATAGATCTTCGTTCGGGATACTGGCAGATTGCTGTTGACGATATGAACAGAGAAAAAACCGCGTTCATCACACCTCATGGCCTATACCAATTTAAAGTAATGCCGCTTGGATTATGCAACACCCCCGCCACCTTTGAGAGTATGATGGACTCCTTGCTCGAAGGTTTCAAATGGTCTACATGCCTCTGCTACCTTGACGACGTCATCACCTTCTCGCCAACGTTCGACACTCGTCTTGAGCGTCTAACAACTATACTTGATATAGTTCGAAAGGCGAAGCTGCATCTTAACTCGTCCAAATGTCGTTTTGGTCACCGCCAAATTACTCTTCTGGGCCATCTCATTGACGCTGCCGGAGTACAGCCTGATCCTGACAAAACTCGCGCTGTCCGAGTTTTGTCCGAGTCACAGCCGCAGGCGTTCGAAGTTTTGTAGGTTGATCGTACTTTCGTCGTTTTGTTCCAAATTTTGCGGCAATTGCTAGACCCCTCAATAATCCTTTGAAGAAAGGTGTACAATTCTCGTGGGATACTTCAGAAGCCACCGCCTTCTCTCGTCTCATCACTTTTCTAAACTCACCACATATTCTGGCCCACTTCGACCCTCATGCCCCAACAGAATTGCGTACAGATGCCAGCGGTCATGGTGTCGGTGCCGTCTTAGCCCAGCGTCAGCGTGGCCAGGATCGTGTTTGCTTATGCGAGCCGCCTCCTAGCACCATCGGAGCGCAATTATTCCATAACGGAACGAGAATGCCTCGCTGTTGTCTGGATGGTTGCGAAGTTCCATCCTTACCTTTACGGTCGCCCTCTTTTCGTAGTCATTGACCATCATGCTCTCTGCTGGCCCTCATCACTAAAAAATCCTACAAGCCGGCTTGGTCGATGGGCTTTGAGGCTAGATGAATTTTCACATTCCATTGTGTACAAGTCTGCCCGCCTGCACCAAGACCCTGACTGCTTGTCGCGTTACCCTGATGACGACTCTGACTCCTCCAACATTGCCTGTGCTTCTTGCGTGTTCTCTGTATCACAGCTGCTTCATTTTACCGACGAGCAACGTCGTGACGCCTACATCAGAGCACTCATCGACCGTTTTGAACACACTCCTGCCGACGCAACACTACGCCTCTCCATCCTCCGCGACGGTACTCTGTACCGTCGTAACCTTCATCCGGATGGCTCTGTGTTACTACTTGTAATACCTAAACACCTCCGTTCCACCGTTTTAAAAGAGCTTCACGTAGCACCAACGGCAGGACACATCGGCGTATCTCGAACCTATGACCATGTACGTCGCCGTTTCTTCTGGCCGGGCCTTGCCCATTCTGTACGACGTTACGTCGCCGCTTGTGAACTTTGCCGACGACGCAAGAAGCATTCCCAGCTCCCCGCCGGTTACATGCAGCCACTCGACATCCCTGCCGAGCCCTTCCATTGTGTCGGCTTGGGTCTTCTCGGCCCATTTCCTGAATCTGCATCAGGAAACAAGTGGGTTGCAGTTGCGGCGGACTATGCGGCCCGCTACGCCGTAACCCGCGCTCTTCCGACTAGTTACGCGACTGATGTTGCGGACTTCCTCCTACACGATACAATTTTGTTGCATGGTACTCCGCATCAATTGCTAACAGACCATGGTCGTACGTTTTTGGCCAATGTCATCGACGACATCGGACGTGCCTGCTCAATACAGCATGAATTTACCACCCCCAAACGAGCAGCTTCACTGAGCGTTTGAACCGCACCCTTACAGACATGCTATCCGAATACGTTTCAGACGACCACCATGACTGGGACCTGGCTCTACCTCACATTACGTTTGCGCACAACTCTTCCCGTCTCGAAACTGCTGGCTTTCTCCCGTTTTACCTCTTGTATGGCTGAGAACCGACGCTAACACTGGACACTGCTTCCGTCCGCCACAGCTTCAACCAGCGATTATGCCCGTGATGCAATCGCCCAGGCTGACCATGCTTGCCAACTTGCGCGCGCTCCTCTTCAAGTGTCTCAAGACGAACAGAAGCAACGCCACCACCTCCGTCACCGTGACGTCAATTTTTTGCACGGAACCCTCATGTTGCTTTCGTAATCTTCACGTAAAGTTGGCCTTTGTGAAAAACTGATTTCCTGTTACCCAGGCCCATATCGCGTGCTCCGCCAAGTGGCCGATGTCCCCTATGAAATCTTTGTAGCTACGCCCACTACGTCCGCCGCTGTGACAGCCAGTGACATTGTCCACGTCGCCCGACTCAAGCCCTACAACTCTCCACGCGTCTTAGATATTTAACAGTACGGTGACGGTGCTTTTGTCGCCGGGGGGGGGGATAGTATTACAATATCATTGAGCGATGCTCAAGAAACGAGCCGCCGCGAGAACGACGATGAAGTTTGTCGGTGCGCTTAGCGCGAGCAAGTTTCGGCCTGGCTGCCTGGCTCCACTGTGAATAGCATGTAAATAGCCTCTTCTGTCTGTGCCTTTCCACACGCAACAATATATAAACTATACAACAAGTGTCCATTGTTGTAGGGGTAGCTGGGCGCAGGCGGCGACCGCAACGGAGCTCCAGGGAGGACGGGAACGCGAGAGGACGTCGGGATCTTGACGTGCCCCCACCACTTTATAATACCGAGACCGATCAAGTTGTCCAGCACTGTTTATTCCAAGAAAAGGCAACGCCCCAGCTCACGCCCGAAGAAGTCGAAGAACAGGGCAGATGCTGACGGCTATGTACAAATGAAAACGACGAAGTATGTTAATAGTGCTTACAATATATATATATATATATATATATATATATATATATATATATATATATATATATATATATATATATATATATATATATATATATATATATATATATAATCTCCAGCAGCTCAGACTGACACATGCGAAGGAAGGTTGCATAACCTCACACATCCTGCAGTCGCAAGAAGTATTCTCTGCATTGTGTCCAAGACTTCACTAACTGTCACGTAAACCAGCGGGCTAGTCTTTGTTCAGGGAAGGACTGGAGACACTGAATTGATGACAACTCCAATGCTTGATTCTGTATTTTAAGTCTTAGTTGAGCTGTTAGAAGTACTAGGATTAGGACAGTGAAACAACAAGGAAGCTTGATAGCATTGTGAGGCCACAACACTATAAATTTAACTCATCCCGCCTAAATCGGCTTAGATGCTTCCCTCCTTCGGTCATCGCGATGCGTAGAGTCATGTAGAACAATGATTTGTTTTTGGTGATATCTCAGCGCACCAGCCCAAAGTACCAATTCCGTACATGAGATGTAAATTTAAGGCAACACTGCGCATAATTCCGGGTCTGCACAAAAGCTTAAGAATATTCCAGCAGGGAAAAACTTCCATGCTTTTTTATAGCATTGCTTTAATCATAAACGAAATACTGCTATAACGCAGCAGACAAGTTAAGACTAAGTGTCGTAAGTGCCTACGTTATTTGAAGAGAGTATCATCTTGAGGTTGCCAACTGAAAGTCAACTTCGACCGATGTTTCGACATAACATTCTTGCAAAGTGCTGCTCAGTGAAGCACGCGTGTGAAGTACGCAAAGATACATGGGTGGTCTTGGGTAAGTCCACCCATGCACCTTTGCGTAGTTCACATGCGTACTTCACTGAGCGGCACTTTGCAACAGTGCAGACAGTCAAGGACGTCGTCTATACGTAGGAGCGGGCAGACGTCCCTCTTAGTAATATTGTTCAGATGACGGCAGTCTAAACAGAAGCGCCACGTGCAGTCCTTCTTAACCAACACCACAGGTGATGCCCAGGAACTCGAAGAAGGCTCCATGATGTTTTTATCGAGCATTCTGTTTACTTCACTTTGAAATACTCGGCGTCGGGCACAGAAACTCGATACGGTCTTCGGTGAGAAGGCGTAGCATCGCCAGTAAGAATCCGATGCTGGACCGCGAGCGTCTGGCCTAAAGGGCGGTCGTCGAAGTCGAAAATATATCGGTAGGACGATAATACTTGGCAAAGGTCTTCAGCCTGCGCAGAGGACAGGTCTGTCATAATAATTTTCTTTATGTTGGGATCGGCGCCTGTGGCTGGCTCGAGGGGCCTGCTAAGCTCGCGAAAACCAACGGTCCATAACGCTGCCACGGGATGGTCGCCGAGACAATCAACGGTGGCAAGGCAAATACCTTGCGGTAGAGTCTGCTTTCCCAATCCAAAGTTAAAGACAGGCATGCGAGTGCGGTTCGCAGTAGCAATAAGTACACCGTGAGGTACAGTAACGTCATACTGTACTGGAATGTCGGGCCAAGGAGGGACGAGGTACTCGCCATCAGGAACTGGTGGGGAAGACAAGAGTTCAATATAGGCTATTGACTTTGGCTACAGGCGAAGAAAGCCGGCGGGGTGTAAGCGGCACTGGGGTGCGTCCGAAGGTTCTGCGAGAATCGGCATTTCAAGGCGAAGGGTACTGGAAGAGCAGTCAATAAGAGCAGAACGCGCGGAGAGAAAATCGAGGCTGAGAATGAGGTCGTCGGGGCAATGAGCAAATACAGAGAAAAGGACAGGAGTGCGGAGGCCGGCGATGCTGACACGTGCCGTACACATACCGAAGATACGCACAGCACCGCCATTTGAAGCGCGGACGATGCGTGCCGATGCTGGGGCGAGGAGCTTGTTCAGCCGTCGTCGGTAGGCAGCACTCATAATAGAATCGATGAGTGCCGCGATAGGATAGCCGTCCACATCAACGTCAAGAAGGTTTTGGTTCGTAGGTAACGTGAGCAGAGGATTTGAGTTCAGGGTCGACGACGCAGCTTCACCTCTAGAAGCTGAAGTGCCAATTTTCCGGCTGGATCCGGGAGGCGATAGGCGGCGAAGAGAAGCGACGGCGCTGGGGCGAACGAAACTGATGGCTTCGAGGGGAGGGTGAGAGGCAGTAGCGAAGATTTGGAGCTGGAGCATCAGTGGCAGTTCGTTCATCGCGGGTGGTATGGGGAACAGAAGGTCCAAAGCTGCGGGAATAAGCGCCGCCGTATGTCCGATAATGTGGTTGCGGTTGCGGCATCGTTGTGGTTGCAACATCGGTTGCGGCAGTGACGAGCGACGTGGCCGATGCGACAGCAGTGGAGGCAGATCGGTCTGTCGTCAGAGGTACGCCATTCAGACGGGTTGCGGCGAGATGTGGCATAAAAGGACTGTCGGGGACGAGGAGGGCCGCTAGAGAACTGGGTAACACTGGGTTGAGACGTGGAATAGACGGTGTTCACACCCATGTTCTGAAATTCTTGTCTGACGATGGTCTGAATCTTCGCAATGGTGGTTGCTGGCGGATCGGGAGGCGTCGTGGAGAAAGCCGGCGAACAGGTGGCCCCGAGTTCGCGGCGAACAATACGGTTGACGTCGTTACAGGTGTTGATCTGACGCGACCGACCGCCACATGTTGATGTAGCAGGATTGTTGTGTAGCCGCGTGATATGGCGTGTGTTACGGCGACTCTTAGCTTATTCAAGGTGACGGCGCCCTTTTATGATGGCATCGATAGTCTAGACGTTGCCGAAAACAAGCAAATAGAAAGCGTCTTCGGCGATGCCTTTTCGCTGAAGAGCCACTTCATCTGCTTCGGACATATCGTCAGCTTTGCGGCATAAAGCCAAGGCGTCGAAGATGTATAAAACCTACGGCTCTGTAGATGACTGAACACGAGACGCAAGAGCCTTTCTCGCGGCAACCTTGCACTCAAAGGGGTCGCCGAACAGTTCCCGTAGCTTTTCTTTGACACTGTCCCAACTGTCTCGTCTTATCTTGCCTTATGTCGTCTTATCTCGTCTACATGCGTTTGGTGCCACACCCGTGGGGTCAGCATCATCATCAGCCTGGTTACGCCCAGTGCAGGGCAAAGGCCTCTCCCATACTTCTCCAACAACCCCGGTCATGTACTAATTGTGGCCATGTCGTCCCTGCCAACTTCTTAATCTCATCCGCCCACGTAACTTTCTGTCGCCCCCTGCTACGCTTCCCTTCCCTTGTAATCCAGTCCGTAACTATTAATGACCATCGGTTATCTTCCCTCCTCATTACATGTCCTGCCCATGCCCATTTCTTGTTCTTGATTTCAACTAAAGATGTCATTAACTCGCGTTTTTACCTTCACCCAATCTGCTCTTTTCTTATCCCGTAACGTTACACCTATCATTCTTCTTTCCATAGCTGGTTGCGTTGTCCTCAATTTGAGTAGAACCCTTTTCGTAAGCCTTCAGGTTTCTGCCCCGAGGGTGAGTACTGGTAAGACACAGCTATTATAAACTTTTCTCTTGAGGGATAATGGCAACCTGCTGTTCATGATCTGAGAATGCCTGCCCAACGCACCCCAGCCCATTCTTATTCTTCTGATTATTTCCGTCTCATTATCCGGATCCGCCGTCACTACCTGCCCTAAGTAGATGTATTCCCTTACTACTTCCAGTGCTTCGCTACCAACTTTAAATTGCTGTTCTCTTTCGAGACTGTTAAACATTAATTTAGTTTTCTGCAGATTAATTTTTAGACCCACTCTTCTGCTTTGCCTCTCCAGGTCAGTGAGCATGCATTGCAATTGGTGCCCTGAGTTACTAAGCAAGGCAATATCATCAGCGAATCGCAAGTTACTAAGGTATTCTCCATTAACTTTTATCCCCAATTCTTCCCAATCCAGGTCTCTGAATACCTCCTGTAAGCAGGCTTTGAATAGCATTGGAGAGATCGTATCTCCTTGCCTGACGCCATTCTTTATTGGAATTTTGTTGCTTTCCTTATGGAGGACTACGGTGGCTGTGCAGCTGCTATAGATATCTTTAAGTACATTTACATACGGCTCGTCTGCACCCTGATTCCGTAATGCCTCCATGACTGCTGAGGTTGCGACAGAATCTAACGCTTTCTCGTAATCAATGAAAGCTATATATAAGGGTTGGTTATATTCCGCACATTTCTCTATCACCTGATTGATAGTGTGAATATGGTCTATTGTAGAGCAGCCTTGAGGGAATCCTGCCTGGTCCTTTGGTTGACAGAAGTCTAAGGTGTTCCTGATTCTATTTGCAATTACCTTAGTAAATAGTTTGTAGGCAACTGACAGTAAGCTGATCGGTCTATAATTTTTGAAGTCTTTGGCGTCCCCTTTCTTATGGATTAGGATTATGTTAGCGTTCTTCCAAGATTCTGGTACGCTCGATGTCATGAGGCATTGTGTATACAGGGTGGTCAGCTTCTCTAGAACAATCTGCCCACGATCCTTCAACAAATCTGCTGTTACCTGATCCTCCCCGGCTGCCTTCCCCCTTTGCATATCTCCCAAGGCTTTCCTTACTTCTTCCGGCGTTACCTGTGGGAAATCGAATTCCTTTAGACTAGTTTCTCTTGTATTATCGTCGTGGGTGCCACTGGTACTGCATAAATCTGTATAGAACTCCTCAGCCTCTTGAACTATCTCATCCATATTAGTTATCATATTGCCGGCTTTGTCTCTTAACGCATACATCTGATTCTTGACAATTCCTGGTTTCTTCTTCACTGCTTTTAGGCTTCCTCCATTCCTGAGAGCATGTTCAATTCTATCCATATTATACTTCCTTGTGTCAGCTGTCTTACACTTGTTGATTAACTTCGAAAGTTCTGCCAGTTCTATGCTAGCTGTAGGTTTAGAGGCTTTCATACATTGTCGTTTCTTGATCAGATATTTCGTCACCTGCAATAGTTTGCTGGTATTCTGCCTAACGTAGTTACCACCGATTTCCATTGCACACTCCTTAATGATGCCCGCAAGATTGGCGGTCATTGCTTCAACGCTAAGGTCCTCTTCCTGAGTTAAAGCCGAATACCTGTTCTGTAGCTTGGTCTGGAATTCCTCTATTTTCTCTCTTACCGCTAACTCACTGGTCGGCTTATTATGTACCCGTTTCTTCCGTTCCCTCCTCAGGTCTAGGCTAATTCGAGTTCTTACCATCCTGTGGTCATTGCAGCGCACCTTTCCGAGCACGTCCACATCTTGTATGACGCCAGGGTCAGCGCAGAGTATGAAGTACATTTCATTTCTAGTCTCGACGTTCGGGCTCCTCCACGTCCACTTTCGGCTATCGCGCTTGCGGAAGAACGTATTCATTATCCGCATAATATTTTGGTATTATGTATTATCTTGTATTATAATATTTTGCATATCATGACCTCGGGTGCTGCCGAGATAAAAGATTCATTGGCGAACCTAATCGTTGGGTCCCACCTGTAATAAGCACTGGCGAGTTCATACAGCTCGATCCATTCGTCAACGTCATGTCCCTCCAGGCCAGAGAACACATCAGGGTCGCGATGTGGGGCAACCGTGATGACTGGAGCAGTCGGATAAGCCGAACAGCGCTCGTCTTGTGTCCTCCTTTGTCCGTGTTTTTTGACACTGTTTTAAATATGAATGATCCGTACAAACTAGCTCGTGCCCAAACCCTTCTAAGCCGTAGCCGTTGCAGAGGCGGGCTCGTCCCCGGGAGGCATGGTCCCCGGGAGGCAGTAATCAGCGATGTGTAATAATAATAATAATATTTGGGGTTTTACGTGCCAAAACCACTTTCTGATTATGAGGCACGCCGTAGTGGAGGACTCCGGAAATTTTGACCACCTGGGGTTCTTTAACGTGCACCTAAATCTAAGCACACGGGTGTTTTCACATTTCGCCCCCATCGAAATGCGGCCGCCGTGGCCGGGATTCGATCCCGCGACCTCGTGCTCAGCAGCCCAACACCATAGCCACTGAGCGATGTGTCGACTACTTCGCAGTTCCGTGGCGAGGGCGGTGATCACTAACCTCCACCAGAATGTTATGTGTGAGAAGACACACGATAAAGTTGTGCGCAGTAGTAACAACAAGAAAAATATAAATATAGCGATACCACTGGCGGTAGCGATACCACACACGTGGCGTAGAGTGCAGACTTCCAATGCGCAGTGCACAGTGGACCGTCGCATAACGCAAGGAGCCCGATTCGGGCATAAAGTTCCAATGTCGTTTTGATGGCGAGCGGGCTCAACGCCGCATATCGCAGAGGGCGCGGAACCTACGGAGCTCATGGATTTCAGTTCTGAAACTTTGTCGGTATAAGGTTCTCATAAACTTTTCATGCGAAAGGTACGCTGACATTTCCAAAGTCGTGCTTTAGATTTTCAATTTCGGAACCTTGTAGGTTTAATTTTGTTATGAACATTTGACGCCAAAAGGGCATTGAGTTTTCCAAAGTAGTACATCTGACCATACAACGATACAATGAGACAACCGAAATCAAGATACCATCAGACAAGGTGACAAAGCACGCAGTGAGGTCCGATGAGATGAAGCGTTGAGGTGGTTCATTTCTGTCGTCATGTCACAGAAAACATTATCAGCATTTGTTTCCACCTGCATCAAAACATCCATGTCAAGACACTAAAGCCAGCAAATGTATCTACGTTATCATTTGTTTTTCTACTTTTACTTTTATCACGAGGACAAATTGAGCTTCAATTTTTTTTGCTCTCGCTACCCGCTGGCTGCCGGAGCCTACCAGAGCGAATGCATTTTTCTCGTGTTGCCGCGACCACCGCGCGCGCGCATTTCGATGCGTGTTCGTTTTTCTCTGGCCGAGTGTGTTTTCGCTGGCAGAGTTTTGGACGCTTTCTGGCTAGCAGACGAGAAAAATAAACAATGCATGTTCGCTCGCCGCCATCACTGCGCGGACTCGCACGGGCCGGCAGGTCCTACAAACCTTGGGGTTCCCAGCTATAACAACGCGAACCCAAGAAACCTGCTCGATACTTCGTCACGTCCAGGAGAGGTATCTCGTAGCCCCGATACCACGCAACAAGGACCCTAAGCTACACTTTGGCCGGAGGAGAGCAAGGGCCCAGTACATGGAGAAAGCATTCAGGCCCAATTCCATGGCCCGTTTTACGGACGCCGCCATGTATGGGACGAACAACAAGGTCGCACTGGTAGAGGTTGCGACTACCGAGGCCACGTTACCTCCGATGCATCGGCCCTCCTCGTCGCCATCATGGAAGCCGAACAGCTGGCCATCGCACTAGCCATCGGCGAAGGCCTCCACGCAAATAAACCACCCACGATCCTCACGGATTCCCCGTGGGCCTGCCGTAACTTCCTACAGGGATGAATCGGAAGACCTTCTGCAGAAGTCCTAGGCCAAATACTCAAGGAGTATCATAAGGACATCAACACCCAAACCATCATCTAAATACTGGGCCACACTGGCATCACGGCCAACCTGCAGGCCGACAGAGCAGCTCGAGAATTCGTGCATGAGCGAGCACTCATCACGCCGGCTGCAGAACATCCGGACCCTGTCGACCACGAGTATTCAGCCATAGTGAACTACCACAGAGGGAGTCGCTTGCGATATCAACCACACCATCGAAATCTAAAGACAGAGGATGCCGTTGCCTGGCATAGGGTCCAGAGAGGCAGTTGCACACGAACCTACACTTATTACATCGCATACACCCCACAGCTTACAGGAACGAATGCCCGTGGTGCGGGGACTCACCAACACTATACCACATTACGTGGGGGTGCACACTACACAACATAGAACACCTCGACAGGAACACCAGGACAGCAATAGGAGGCACTGCTCTCTAGCTCGGCCGTCGACAACCAGCTCAAGCTGATATAGAGAGCTGAGAAGATGGCAAGAGCCAGTGGAGCCCTGGTCTAAGGTTCCGGACCATTAGCGATTCTTCTGATTATTCCTTTGATAAAATCTATCTATCTATCTATCTATCTATCTATCTATCTATCTATCTATCTATCTATCTATCTATCTATCTATCTATCTATCCATCTATCTATCTATCTATCTATCTATCTATCTATCTATCTATCTATCTATCTATCTATCTATCTATCTATCTATCTATCTATCTATCTAGCTATCTATCTATCTATCTATCTATCTGTCCGTCCGTCCGTCCGTTGCCTGTCTGTCTGTCTGTCTGTCCGTCTGTCTGTCTGTGTGCGTCTATGCGGTGACTCAGGATTGCAACGCGTTCGCTTGAGCGCAGCCTCTCCGGAAAATTTTGTCTCTCTAGTGCACGATTCTCTGTGGACCAAGTGTCTCACGTTTTCTTCGACATTCCTTCAGTAGCCACATAGGTGCCCAAAGTAGGCATTCGATTGTGGCCAACATGTTTTCTTTTGCGTTTTTTGACGTCCGTGCCCTTGCCTCGAAAAAAAATATATTGTGGCGGCTCAGCAAATTGTCGCATAGTGAAATTTCGATTTTGTTACTTCTTCTTCGTTTGCGGAAATAATGGGCTACAGGGCGCTTCAGTTTCCGGATAATTCCGGATAATTGTCCATATAATTGCAACAGCAATTATATGGACACTCCACGCGCATTCCTGCAATCGCCTTCACCGTCATGTTCCGAATGAAGTCCAAGTGTGATATCATCATGACCGCGCGCCGAATGCTGTATGTGGGAGTGAAAGCGTAAGAGGGGGGGGGGGGGGGAGGTGGCACGCGTGAGCCGACGATGGTGGCTCTGTCTTGTGGGCTCAAAAGACCAAAGGGGGGAGGAAGCGCACCGCCTCGTGTCACGCACGATACATCAGGGGGAGTGGATACAGCGGGGAGCTGTAATCAGTGAATCTTGTTGCGCAACATGTTTATTTTCCTTCTTTGACGCATTACATGCAGTGACTTTTTTTAGATAGGTAGATTTATTGGAGTCTTATACGTATAAATAGATATCTGGTTGCGAGGTTATGTGCATACCCGTGCAGCGAAATTTGTTTCCAGTGCCACTTTTTTTGTCCTTTATCAAACTGTGCCTACGCATTTGTATATTCCATTGTGCCTTCGCATTTCTAATGCACGCGGGCGAGTCAAATGAACGTGAGTTTATCCACCCCGTGCAATAATAGTTCGGCTCAGCATGCGCGAGGCATGCGCGTAGCATACAGGCATCTCTAATTTATCAAAGGGACACGAAGTTATGAGGATAAAGGTTATTTAATGCTCTCATAAATTGGGTTGAACACGGTTACATGACGTAATGGAAACTGCCAATGTTGAGCAGCGTGGTGTCGTGAGGTTTCTCACGCCTGAAGGTGCTTCTCAAAAGGTGTTTCCCAAATGTCCTTCCCGTATGACTGCCGTTCACGTTGAACATTGCATTTAATTAGCCACTGTGAAGCGTTGGAGCAAACAGTTCAGAGAAGGACGTGACAGTTGCAAGGACGATTCAAGACCGGGTCAAAGCCACCGTGCAATCACACCCAACACTATTGCAAAGGCTGATGAGCTGATTAGACAAGAAAGGGGGATAATCACCGATGAATTCGCAAGGCGTGGGAACATCAGTCGCGGTTCGGGTCGCACCATAATTCGTGAACATCTTGGTTATCCGCTCTTGTGTGCGCAATGGATGCCCAAGATTTTGAACCACCGCCAGAAGAACCAGCAGGTTCAGCGCTACCTTCCCTTATTTTATCCGGTTTCACAATGAAGTTGACGACTTTCTGTCTAGAGTAGTGACCGGGGACGAATCATGGTGCCGCTACTAGGAGCCTGAAAGACGACGGCAGAACTCACAGTGGGAACATTCGGCTTCGCCACTCCCAATCAAAAGACAAGCCGTGATTTCCGCCGGTAAGGTGTTGACTTTTCTTTCTCGATAGTCAGGAGCCATTAGTGATGGAATTTGCTAAGCCTGGGGAGACTATCGATCGCTTCTAATACAGTAAAACGCCGGATCGACTGCGTGTCGCAATCAAGAACAAACGACGTGGAAATTTGAGCAATGTGGTCATGTTGCTCCACGACAATGCCCGTCACCATGTCGCTGATGTGGCTAATACAAGAACGGCGAAGTTCAAGTGGGAAAAGCTGCAACATCCACCATACAGCCCAGACCTGTGGCGCTGCGACTCACCATTTTGAGCTTCTGAAAGAACAGCTCAAGGTAACCAGATTCGTGTTGGAAGATGACGTGATACAGTCAGTTACTGTCTTTAGAAGCAGCAACCCAAGCAGTTTTATGAGACGGGAATCACGCGTGTCGTTAGTCGGCGGGACAAATGTCTAAATAATCATGGAGACTACTTTTAAATAAAGTACCCCGTTTGTCATATATTCGCACTGGCTCACTTTCATTGGAATCGCCCTTGTATATTTTGCATAACTGCTGCTTTTTATAGGTGCTCTCTGTTATGACTATGATTTCAGTGCAATTACAATGCACGACAGATGAAAGCTGCTCCTGCGCGATAAATTGTAACAATGGGAGGCCTTATTGAGATTTTGCCTGGTCGTTGTATATGTATAAAGATGTAAACAAGGTTCTTCAATGACAAAGTTTCATTAAAGTAATTGTCCTCAACGTGCTCATCTTATGGCCTTTACATTTTTCATATCAGCCACATGCACTGCTTTGCTGGTTTCAAACTGATATAATTCTAAACTTCGTGTGATATTTTCTTTACTTATTGAACAGAAAACATGGAAGCATTAATATCAGTTATTTCAGGCATGATGTTTGACACATGCGAGTATGTTCTTTTATGAAAAAATACATATTTTACTGGTCTTGACAGTGCGCAGGGTTCAAGAATTCGTTTTTAGCACCTTTGCAGTGGAAATGCAGTTGTTATTAGTGTATTTGACCCCTCGACAAATTCTATAAGGAGGAGGTGAGCTGCAACGTGAGCCCCCCCCCCCTTCCCCGGACGAAATTTCTGGCTACTCCTCTGTTCACTACCAAACTACAATCATCGTATGAGTAGCATACGTACAACGCTATTTATCAACTCAGAAATCGCTGTGAACTAGTAAACGAGGTCAATGTGCCGGTATCTGTTTGTTTCAGGGGCTGATTACTCCCGATGAAACGAGAAAAAGTAGCACCAGTGTACCACTGGTTGACGGGGACGAGACCATGGGCCTCTATCATGAGAAATTCAGCCCACAAGAAGGAGCGGTGAAAGCCATTCCGGAAGTATCTGATCACGCCTCAAAAAACCAGATAGGCAAACTGGCTGATGGAGCAGAACAGCACTCCTTCCAGTCGGCTAACAGCAAGTGCTACCAGTTCTCCGGATACGACTCAACGATCGGCCTCCAAATGTCGTTGGGAGATTCAGTGGGAACCGACGCATTCAAACCGATCACTGTGAGTATAGGATGTTAACCCCATAGGAAACCAAAATATTCGCAGAGGCAGCCACAGCTTTCGAGCCTATATTGCTTATTTATTTTCCCCCGAATAAAATGTCTTACTGCGCTCTGCAAAGTTGGCAGTACGTATTGTTGTGAGCGAGCAAATTTTACAAAAAATGCGAGCAATTACCAGGACTTCATTGCTTACGAATCGTTTGCTTTCCTCATTTACGGCGTAGCAAAATACGAGACCTCATTGAGCGCTATTGTTAGGGTTGTCATGTAGGCGTTGTCTAAAGTACAACCTTTCAGATGCCTATTTTCCTTTTGAAGGGCCAAAGTGCGCGGAATATTCTTGCTCGTGTGATCGGAATTTCTCTACAGTGCTTGTTTCCATTCGAGGCATTGAGAGAAAGCTCCTACCCCGTATGATGATAACGCAGCTGCAACGAGCAGAGTCGTTTAACTCCGTAGTTGTCGGACGAATTGCTGCCTTGCTGGTTTTTTACTGGTGTCCTTATCGCAATATATCTTATAGTTGCTTGGTAATTATCTACGCAACAGGGCACCCAAAATAAGTGTGCAGTTTGACAGTACATAATTTATGCGGTCTCTAACAGCAAGAAGAGAACAATTTGTTTCAACGAAGAACACCATCTGGTCTTTGGTAAAGCGCTGCACCAAAAGAACAGTGCTGGCTTTTTGGTGAGTTGATCAGCCGTCAAGTGCTGTCGGTGAAGCAAAGAGCCGCGACAACTCCGAAGTGAAGTAAGCTGCATGAATTGAAAATAAAGTTCAGAGAACAATAGCCTTGCAAAAGAAGTCTTTTTAGCAGAAAAATAATGAGCAGAAGGGGATAAACTCTATTGGTAAGAGACGTTTCCGATACGCGACTAAGAGGCGTCTTATTCCGAGCAGAGCGCCAAGACACCGTGGGTAAGACAACTCTCGGACACCGCCTTGAATTTTCTGCGTTTTATATTCTTGAGGTCAAAGATTTCAAGAGAAATATCTGTGGACCAGTAACTACGCTGTCGGCGTGCTAGGATTGGACGTACTGCATTCGAAAAGAGGCGAACGAGTCTGTCAACTGAGTTTGCATCACATTGTAGATATAGTTGTGAACCCCGACATCACAGGCACCTATAGAATCCGGGACTTCGCAAGAACGTTACGAATTCTAGATGAACCGCTACGGTTCAGGCCTCGTCGCTGTTCCGCAAGGTCTCACTTAAGGGTTCGCTGGTTTCGCTTTGGCCATTGAGTTTACCTGTAATCAACCTATCACTTCCTGCCAAACTGATGGACGAGGCTTTTGACCGAGCACTTCACGAATATAAAATAGCTCATTTTTGCTTTGATTCCTACCATTACACTCATTTATTTATGGGTTAAAATCTACACAGCTAATTATACCTTTGTCTCTGTATCTGCTTGTAACTGTTAGCATATGTTCATCGTTCTGGGGCAATTGTTTCGTGTTTAATTACGCTTTGTCATTCGCGCATTTCCCTTTTCTAATCGTATATTGGTTCCGTTTTCAATCGCGAGAAAAGATTTTGTTCACCATTCTATTTTGTATGGCTTAAATCATGTTCCTACTTTTGAATGGTCGCCAAAAGGGCCTGCAATGAAATGTTGTAAAATTAATGAAAACCTAACAATAAAACCCAACAAACGTTAATAACGTAACAGCATGGCGAAGCCCTAAATGCATTATCTTCTGCTGGAACAAAACATTACTACTTGCGTAATAAGGAAAGCTTATAATGATACCTTGACATGTTTTATTACATCGGTATTTTTTCTTTATTTTTAGTAAGATCTTTATCATGTGTGTGTTTACTTATTGTTTTTGCGCACCCTTGCTAATGTTACTTATTCCTTTCTAGAGACGCGCTTCGTTGTCTTGGATTTTTTTTTACAAGATGCTTTGTAGGGGAACTTTAATTCATAGCCCTCTCCATTGTTTTGATGAAAACAGGATGTTGTTATGTTGCTTTGAAGTGTCAATAAATTTGCAACCACTTGGGTTTGCAGGTTATGTCAGAAAGCGAAAACTTCATGGGAACTCTGGAGAAAACATTCATTATTGATGATGACATTGGAAACAACACAGTCGTTACTGTAAGCTGCGCCTCCGGTCGAAACTGTCCACTCTCGGTGCAGCTTGTTGACCCCACCGGACTAAGGTGTCAAAACTGTCGTGAAGATAACACCGACCTCCAAAAAATACTCACCATACCCAGCCCTGCAAAGGTAAGGCTGCATCCTGAGAATACAGGACTGGCCTAATAGCGACATTGGTTTGGTTCGATTTTATTCATTTCTTACCAGCTGGCCCTCATGGCCTGCCGATCACGGCGGTAGCGCGGGCGCAGGCCCCTCTGACAATTCCTCAAGTGTGAAAAGGAAAATAACCTGAGTAAAACTTACATTGTCCCGGCCCATGTTCAGATACATTTGTTTTAATGCCTGTCTGAAATGGGGCTGCAAACTTGTTTTGCGCTCTCTCGCAGAGGCGTTTTAAGGCAATTTGCCTCCCCAACCAAAGTCAAACTAATGCGCCCCTCTCGACTCTGGCAACAAATTTATGGGTAGTATGTTGAAAAATTCGAACATGACTTTCTGACAAATTATTGCTAAATGTAACGAAAAAAAAACACCCATGTTTTCGGGTATCATTTTAATAATTCGTCTACAATTAGCCGCAAAACACGACTGACTTAAAAGAAGACATGAATGTTTTAAAAGTGCTAAATCGTGGAAAATAGTGCGAGGGGTCGGCCAAGGTAAGAATATCCAAAAACGAAAGGCAAGCAAAATTGGGTATAGCAAAAGCCGAATTTGATCGGTGGCAGGCAACAATTTTGCATGTAACAAGAAATTCATGTATGAAATCTAAATATATAATTTTGATTAGATAAGAATGTTGTAGTTACTACTATTCGCGAAAAACAGAACATCACGTAGGTACTGTGCAATGTATAGGAGATATACAATGTGAAATCTATTCGTTGAATCAAAAACACGTACTCTACCACGTTTCTGCTATTGTGCTCACTAAAAGTGCCCGAAAACCCATCATCGTGAGCAAAGTGTAGCGCCCTACATTTGTCAGCAATTTCTTAGAAGTGCCACACAGCATAATTGCAAACGCTGCATGCGTGTCAGAACTCTCGTCTTTGGTGAAACGACTCCGCGAAGTTTTTGTTGTCACATTATACCCGACGATATCACTTGACCAAATTCACGAGGATTCAGCCCTGTGAATTCAGTGCGCATGTGTGCAAGAAGTTGTTGTAAAGGCTGAATATGTTTTAGATAAAGGCTCATAATAGAACATAAATAAAGTGCACAAGAATACGTCTTTTCAAACCTCGAAATGAAGAAATATTTCGCGGGAGAAAGCTAAACATCTGGCAGTCAGTCGTTACTAGTACTACTAGCGACGATCGAAAGTGGGCCCTTTGATTAGCGTTCAGGTAATATTGTGGATAGACACGCCGGATATGTAGGTTCAGTACCTGATCAATAATTCTGTAAAGCTTTTTTTTTGTCGGCGCCAGTTTACCAGACTTGGCGAAAACCTTTTTCGCCGCTTACAGCTGACATGACAAGATTACAGGAAGCAGTGCGGCCTCGCTGCTGCCGGGCAGTCACGTCCGTGGGAACATCGGGTCACGTGGTTGAGGTGTGTTTATTGTGCTGTTCTGACATGTCACACAGGTAAAAACATCGCAACAAACGTACTGATGCGGATGAGCCGGTTGTCCAACAGATGTGACTGCTGGGCAGTAGCAAGGACGCGCTGCTAGCATTGATTTCCCATTGTCAGTTCTTAGTACGAAAAGTCTTTTTCGACATCACACAAATAGCAGCAGCAGCAGCAGCAAAAAAAAAGGAAGAGCCGCGACGTGGATTTGAACCATGCACCACAACGTGAAAATGCGACTTTTTCGCGATGCCGCCGCCGCTGAGTCTTTCGTAGGTGCTCCTCCTCTTGTAATATTAACCACCGCCTGAAACTGTTCGAGCTTTTACGCCTTGCTGTTGTTGGTTTCGGCGTGTGGAAGGCCAATTCTTGCGCATGCTGCATAGTTTCTGATTTTGCGTCTTATCTATATAACATTTGCTGCACAGAGCCATTTTCGTTGCAATTTCGAGCCCTGAGCCCCGCTGGTTCTGATCGCCGTCACACTGAACTACAGCACGTAGATTCCCCCTTTTTATTGATCAGCATATGATGACTGTAAGGCATCCGAGTATGATGGGCAGCTCTGTATGCATCTTAGCCCCAGTTCACTCAAGCTAGTGTGAAGCGTTCCTGAATACCGTTGCGGCAGAGCTTTGTGCCTTGTGAATGTTCCGCGTCCTTAAAAAAGACGAATTGGACTGTACGTACTGTTGCGATTCTGGCTCCGAGCGGCCATTAAGGTGCCGTGGCTGGTGATGTCCCAGGTGTCAGGTGATTGAGAGGGCCGGGGTGGCGTCAAATAGGTGAGAAAAAGTGTCCACTTAACGTAGCAGTTCTGCGGAAACCCACAAGGTGGAGAGAAGTAATTATTAATGGGAAAATCAGACATCCATCCGTTCGTAGCAATTGCTACAAAGGAAACCCATACGGTTTCCTCCAAAGAAAAGCCTCAGAGTTGAAGAAAAACTCATCCTGGTGCGGTACTCGAACCCGGGACCACCGCCTTTCGGGGGCAGCCGCTCTACCATCTGAGCTAACCAGGCGGCTAGCAGCTGGCAGGGCGAAGTCGTATTTGTCGACAACAATTGCAGCAATTGTATCAAATGTAGCAATTCTAGCGATTGCTACGAACGGGTGGATGTCTGATTTTCCCTTTATAGTAGGGTTTATTTACAAATTAACGGGATGCGGGTTTCCATGTACGAGCACGAGTACCAGCACTAGTACGAGCATGAGCACCCCCACCCCCCGCCCCCAAACACTAAAATTTCGCTTTTCAGCGCTTTTTTTCTCCTTTCCATCATTTCGTAAATTCACTGTTCTTCTCAGCCACCCACAACCGTCGAACCGTTCGCGAAATCCGCCCATTACGTTGCACCCTTCTGTCGGACTCCGCCTCCAACGTTGCGCATTCGTCCGCTCTGTACGAGGCAACGTCGTGATAAACTGGGAACTTGATGTCGACGTCGTTTCCACGGAAGTCCTTGGCGTTGGCCCCTTTTATCAATTAGTGGGCCATTTGTGACGGCCCGTTTGTCAGGGTCAGGTTCAGGTAGAGTGGTCTTCGCTGTACTCATTGCTTCCACGGAGGGCAGTGGGTTTTGACCGCCTCCAAGTGAGCTCCTTTGTCTGCGCGTTGCAGTCTATGTCGGGTTGAGTCTAGTCCAAGCGGGCGTTCGTCTGATTTAGTCGCCAGCTCCCTGGTTCTGAAAAAACAACGATGCCAGTGTGGAGAGCCTTTCATAGCTGCGCGCTCGCCGGCGGAGCCTCATTTGTCTGGGATGGATGCCGGGCACAGCAGTGCTAAACGCCAATCGTAACAAAGGGTACGTCCATCATGTGTTCAGCCAATTCAGTCTCAAAAATGTGAACAGCTATACGGAGCTTATCGAAGCCAGTTCATTGGACACTGTATTGATATTCCTGGAAGTCACTTTGCCTCTCAGCACACGAAAACGCTTTGCGATTGGCAAAAACATTGCTTTGATATAATGAGTCGGACACACCAGCGACATCGGAACGTTGACGCATTATCGCAATTCCAAGTTGTGAGCAATGCGGCAATACTGGCCTCTCAAGACAGCGGCAAGTTGTTGGAACTTTAGGAGAGTACACGGGAGAGGAAGCTGCAGAATGGCGTCTGTGTTTGGCAGATCAGTTCTGCGGAGGCCCGCAAAGTGGAGGGATGTTCATGAAAAGAAAAAAAGAAACGACATCTATCCCTATTTTATCACGAAGCTACAAAGAAAACCCACACCGTTTTCTCAGAAACAAAGCTTTGCGGTTGAAGAAAACTTCGCATTACCCGACCAGGATAAAATTTCCTACAACTCGGAAGCTTTCTTTCTGAGAAACCTGTGTGGATTTATCTTGTAGCTTCGTGCTACAAAAAAGGTGGACATCAATTTTATTTTCAGGTGTATGTTTGTGAAAGAGAAGATCAAACATTGGCTGCAACGAACACAGCGGGAGGGGAAGATAGAATTCGGGAACGCAAGGCCACCAAGGTTTTCTTTGAAATACACGAATACAGGTGTTGTTAATTACGTCAAACCATGTCATGAGTTTCAAATAATCAAATAAATGCACAAACCCGTCGTAAGCCAGCGGTACTGCTAGAATATTTGACATTTAAAATCAACTTCTTGATTTGGTGTCGGTCAAGCAGAAGCAGAAGCAAGGTGTTGTGGATGCGAACATTTGTTGTCGCTATGCACCGTGGTTTTGGCAAAACCTTTAACAGTTTACTGTCGTGCATTCCAAAATTGCTCACAAGGGCTTCGTACGATCTTGTTTGACTTAGACGTGCCTTGCTTCAAACTTTTGCTTGTGGCCCATCTGAAACCTTTTTTCCACCATCGCCATTATTGAAGCGGAAACAAGTCACAGCGGCGTCTACTCTTTTCCGGCTCCGCGTTCAACTGCATATTGCGGTTGGCTAAGCTAGCCTCCGAATTGTGATGGAACTGAGTGCCAATATTTTCTTTTCTATTCTTTCCTTAAGACTAATCTTTTCTTTCTAATCTTTTCTTAAGACTTAAACAACACTTTTATTGCGTTAGATCCCGTGGTGGTATTTTGTGAGTTCGGTAAATAACATTCTACTATAGTGCTCTTTCATGTTGTGATTATGACCTTACAGCTATCGTGCCTCTGGATGTACTGTCTTAAAGTTTTTTCTACCATTCCTCTAGTATGAGCATCTTGCGGAAATTCAGCACCTGTGAGGTGGAAATTTTGTCCTATTGTGCCATCTCCGACTTCTGTTTGTCTATTGAATCCACACTGTCCATTTGTATACAAGAATGCACTTCTAAAACGTGAAGCGTTCCTGGACCTAGTAGCAGCGAAGGTCAAATGCGAGGCCGTCCAAGGCCACCGAGTTTGTCGCCGATGCGCGCGCTCCTTAATGTGCCTGCTAGGCGGCCGCTGTTGACTCGGCCCCCTCCTCGCTCCACGCGCATGCTCTCTCTCTCACGCGCTCGCTCACGCATCGCTAGTGCTTGGCTCCTCCACTGGGCCCTGTGCGGGTTTGCGTGCCACAAGTAGACGGGGCTCGGTTGAGCCAGTTTTGCCGTGTTGCGCGTAGGCCTCCACTTGTAGATACAAAAATGGGCCCTCCAGAAGTATCAAGTGGAAGAGGAACATTGAGGTACTGCAGAGGTACGCGATGCGTACCAAAGCGGCGAGGCAGGAGCAGGTGAAGCGACGGGTCGAATTGATAAGCTTGGCCAAGAAGCGGTAGGCGAAGCCGAGGGCTGCCGAACGGGCTACAGAGGCCAAGCGTCGCCGATTGGAAGGCCACCACTTGCGGGACGCAGATTCGCACTTTTGAAAGCACTTTGCCGAAGACAAATTAGGTGCGCTGTGTCAGGTCTGAGAGCGCCTCCAGTTCCCATACGACGTCGTCAGGCATGTCGTGGCCCGCGAAAGTGCGTGGTGGTCCTCAAGCGAGCGTGACAGGGTGGACGTGAGTGCGTTCGCGCTTTGGACAACGCGCACGCGAGCAAGGCTCCGCGTTGTGTCTGATGGTCATCAAGGACGGTTCCTTCCATAATTCCTTTCTCTGTTCATAATTTCCAGCGTTTGCCAGAAATAGAACAAAAGAAGCAATTTTATTGTGGTTTAGGTAATGGTTACAATTATGGGGCTTTTGCATGCCGAACCCACGACCTGATTATGAGGCACGCCGTAGTGGTGGACTTCGGATTCATTTTGATCACCTGAGGTTCTTTAAGGTGTCCCGAATATCACGGGACAATGTCACGGAATGTCATCCGAGGTGTCACGGGGCGCAGGGGTTTTTGCATTTCACCCCCCCCCCCGCCCCTCTATGGAAATGCGGCCGGCGCTGCCGAAATTTCATCCCGCGACCTCGTGCTTAGCAGTGCAACACCACAGCAGCTAAGGTGTGGGTGGTTTAGGTAATGGTGATGTGACTGACTGGCTGCCTGACCAACTAAATAACTGATTGCGTGACCGAGTGAGTTACTGACCGAACCAGCAACTGATCAACTGATTGACTGACTGGTTGACTAATTTTATATTTCAAGGCTGGTACATGGATGCTTCAAGTGAAGAGCTCAAGCACGGACCGAGTCAATGTCAGCATCCTGGTCATGTCCGAAGGCAGAGACCCTACAAAGATGCCGGTATTGGCTGCATGTCGAGGGCCAAAGAACCCGGTTAGAGCACCTGATGAAGCATTCATAGACGTCTATGTGTGGAAAGGCGAGAAAGTTGTCATTGGCGCAAAAGTTATGGCGGTGGTGATCAACACGCAGGGGATTTGGTGCATTCCACTGTTTGACAGCGGTCAGGGTAAGAGCATCGCTGAAATAATTTCTTCTCGTTAAACTTGGCACATAGCGCTGCGCATTTTATATATTGATATAGTATGATGCTTGTTGTACAAAAAAAGATACAAACAACAAATCACGCCGACAAGATCCAACCAGGCATTCCATTATGAAAGGAGGACTTATTGGCTGCAGCTAGCCTTTCCCACAACCGCAGCACTAATTTCGAGCTGCGACTCTAATCGGACAACTTTTTTTTCTGCTACCAGGGACGCTCAATGCAGAGGTATTTGAACTAATGCCGCCCAGATTCCTCGAACTATCCGGTAGGCTGTAACACGCACGCAACCACGGTGGCGTACGTAAAATGTCTTGCGCGCGCTGCGAAGGGTTTATGGGACCTCGGGTACAGAAATGGCGTAGACAAATACACAAGTTTCATTTATTCGTGCATTAGCAAGCGTAGTTGTTAAACTTATGTTGCGGCTGTTTTTCGCTCCATGTTCGTGGTGGGTACGTTTGTTTTTTACTGGAGATTTTAGTACTAAGGTGCGGAAATGATCCCCCCCCCCACCCTTGCATGATGGTGCCCGGGAATGTCCTGCACCGCTCCAGCCTGCTGCAGTCATAAATTGCTGAGGCTCCTGAACTTGTCTCATTGGCGGACACGCTTAGCCGTAGTAAAATCGGTCCGGTACCCCTGTGTCTCACTGCCCTAGTTTCTTCGCACCTGTTTTGCATCCTCATCATGTCGAATGCAGGAAAGCCATAGGCAATAACTGTGTGCTATTCAGATGAATCGAATGGATTAGCGCCGGCATTATCGTCAATCCCCGGACACCGAGGTCTATTTTGTGTCCCTGCCGGTGGTTGCACCGAAGTCATAAATTGTGTATCGCGCCACCACAAGCAGCGCTGCTTTCGTCGCAGAAAAATATTTGCTGTCTACGCTGCCGTTGATAAATTGCTGTACCGCAAACTTGTTTTCCTAGACATGAAACAAGAAGAAAACAGCTACAAGTATTATACAATGACTAAATATGCGAAAAGCTGAAATGCAGTTTTTATGAAGCGGGTAGAGCAGTCAGGCTTGTCTCTTCCTCTTCACTCTTGACACTCGCGCCATCTGGCGATGCCACCGTGAAGTTCGCGCACCCTAATGGCGGAAATACAGGGATCGAGGTCTGTGTCAAGGAGGTTAATTAAACAGCGCCACATACCGCGGGGCACATGCTCTGTGCTACACTCACCCTATTTGCACTATTTTAAGCTGCTGCCAAGTGTTTCGCACACAACTACTTGCTACGCACACCACGTATAGTTACGGTAAAATAAATCGATGTCAAAAACAATTGGCATCAATGAAAAATGCATCCCACTCAAAGGTGTCATGTGGACGTCCTGCCCGGCCCCGACTCCTCCCCCCCCCCCCGAAGAAAAATGAAGAAAAAGGATATGCACGTGGGTGTTTCACCACAGAGAAGGAGTCAATGCGCAAAGAAATCGAATAGAGAAGTGAAGGACGCCACTCGCAGTGGATTTCGTGAATGCCAATTCGCGGCGATTGGGTTTAAGCACATCTTTCTCACCTATCTGAAGTGGAGAGGAGATCGCTAGAGGTACCTTTACACATCATTTATTGCTCCGTGGTATAGCGCCATTGATTCTGTGATTTAGTTTATAATCGCCAAATTAAAAAAAAATTATATGGGGTTTTGCGTGCCAGAACCACTTTCTGATTATGAGGCACGCCGCAGTGGAGGACTCCGAAAATTTCGACCACCTGGGGTTCTCTAACGTGCACCTAAATCTAAGTACACGGGTGTTTTTCGCATTTCGCCCCCATCGAAATGCGGCCGCCGTGGCCGGGATTCGATCCCGCGACCTCCGTGCTCAGCATCCCAACACTATAGTCACTGAGCAACCACGGCGGGTAATCGCCAAATTTGGTGCAGCAGTTATCATCAAAAGTTGGCATACGAGACTAGCATGGAGAAATGAAAAATAATTTCTTTGACGTGGTATTCACATGACTAACGTAACATATTTTGTTCTTGTTTTTGAGTTGCCGCAGTCCTGCTAATTTTCGGTTATTTACTTTGTCGCATCTAATCTATATGTTTTATTTTTCAATGGTAGGTTGTCGCAGAGTATAAAATATGAAAATAGTGGAAGCACCATTTACTTATCACGGTTTTGCAAAAAATATTTCAAATGACACTGAACCACTCTCTTACGGTAAAAAAAGCTGTTGAGAATGCTGCTGTGAACACGCGAGAAAATTAAAGAAGCAACACATGGCTTCAAGACAAAGCAAACCTACTACCTTGCGTGATCATATCGCTTGACTTTTCTTGCGTTATACTTATTCTCTGAAACATTTCCACCTATAACAACCGCGATAACGTCAAAAGAGGCATGACTAGCCATAGACGTCTACCAGTAGCTACGCGCCTGCATTTCAGCAATTTTTTTTCGAAAACAGTATTCTAGTCCGTTCCATCGACGGTTACTTCGCAGGCCCCGGAAGCTTTCGTCAGACGGCCCAGTTTTGGCCATTGAGAATGTAGCGTTCACGACGGTAGCAAGGTTTAAGACTTGCGCTGAAACTTCTCGGAGAGTACTCCAGCAATGCACGTGGGCAACGCTATGGAATCGATGTGGCATTCGAGGTGAAAGTTGCCTCGGAGCAGAACTAGCAGCCTGCAAAGGCGGCTCGAAACACGGGGGCAAGGACGAGATGAGATCTACAGATAACCGTTCCAGTCAGCGTCACCTTTATTGTCTCTTACGCTTAAGTCAGCGCATGCGCGCTATGCCTAAGGTCCCTAGATAAAGTCCCTAGATAAAATCTGGGGAGTTCAGGTATACCCACCCGATGCTAGTGCACCTGACCACAACGCGCATTCGAACACAACACTGCCAGGGCTCCACTAATGAAGTCAATAACTATAGGGTCATTGTGCGTCCACTTAATTTCTCCTTTTTTTGCACCTCATTTCTGTTCTTTCCTTTTCACAGCAGAATGGACTGTCATAGTGTTTGCTACAAAACTTGTTAAGGAAAATGCCGGCGTTGCAACCAATGACCTGCGATGAACCTGTGGTTATTACCTGCGTATTTATGGAATCTTTGTATTTTTCAGCTTCAATTTTGTTTATTTGACAATAATTAATTTTTATCGATTTCCAAGCACTCATATAGCTTTTTGAAAACAGCAAGGCAATTAGCCTGGGCGATCACGCGTAATCACCGCGAGACGTTGGATTATTATTTGTGAAATGACTTTGAGACGATTTAAGGCCAGATATGCGCTGTTCAGGCAAATCCACGCACCAGCCACAGCGATCATGACAACCGATCGCCCATGCTTGCTCCTCCAATAAACACCTCCCGACAGTAGCGCCTCAGTCCTCAAAATATTTGTCGGTAAATTGATTCGGACTGTGCCTCACTCGCGTCTAAAGAACCCTTCGGGATGAGACAGTTATGCCAGGTTATGCCATGACGTACTGGTCTCTTTTCTCTGACATGTCGACCCGCCGCCGTTGATTAGTGGCTACCTGGTGGGGGCTTAGTAGCATGAGGTCGCGGGATTGGATCCCGGCCATGGCAGCCGCATCGACGGGGGAGAAATGCGAAAAGACCCGTCTATTTAGATTTAGGCGCAGGTTAAAGAACCCCGGGTGGTCTAAATTTCCGAAGTCCACCACTACTGCGTGCCTCGTAATGAGATCGGGGTTATGGCACGTAAAACCCCATAGTTTATATTTTTTTGCCAAACTTAGCGCTTTAGCATCCACAGTGTATTCCATGACCTTGAAGTGCCTATGCGTCTGACTGGTTCTGCGACGTTAATACCGAGACTTATCACGGAGGCCATTACGGCGGTGCTGGCCGTATGTATACGCCACAATTGTGTCATTATCGTGGCAGTAATAAACTTGCGACGCTAAATATCCTATATACCTGTGAAGAACCGAAATAGACTTGCTGTTGTTCGGAATAGACAAGCAACCTTGTGCTACAGACGACGTCGCATAACTACAGTATACGGACTTGCTTTCGTGTAAGGGCAGGCGAATGCTGTGTGCGTGTTCACCAGCTCTTGCTCCTAAATTCGCAGATCTCGACGTGCACAGTAATGATGGTATCTACAGTGGATACTTCACGCAGTTCACGGGTGCGGGACGGTACTCTATCTTTGTTTACATTTACGGAGACAGCAAGACCAGGCACGCGCACCGAATTCCAGGCTTCCCCCCTGAATCTAGTATCACCGTTCATAATCGTCCCCGACCCGGTGAGTTGGTCATTTGTACGTTTTCGTGAGATAATTACGTCTCTCCCTTTTGCGTTTATTACGATCATGACTAGTGAACTACAGCCAGACACGTATGTCATAAATGTGTTTAATCTTGCTTGAAATGCATTCTTTGCACAATTCTCGCCGACTGAAAAGCGATACTCGGCGCGTGTGGCGCTGTGGGCGCTTTTCGCGCCACTGGTCAGTGCTGGGCCAATCGCTGTGCAGCCGAACGCAGCAAGATTTACAACACGAAGGCTCTCGCCTTTCAAGGGATACGAAAACGTGTCGAGTCGGTGTCTCCAGAGTCGCACCCGGCGTCCGAAAAGTGTCGGCAGATGCCCGCGGTATGAGCATAGCGTTTCAATCGCTGAGCACTCTGCTTATATGTGTAGAAACTGAGAGAATTTGCGCGTGCAAACGAAGGTCGTTGAAGTTTTCCATGCCAATACGGAGGGAAAACTGCACGAACCACGGTACGAAGCGCCTGCAACTCAGTCTCTTTACCACTGTTGCTTTAAAGGTGGGGCGACCGAGGAGCAAGTTGTGTTGGTGTTAGTACAGTTTGCCTCTTGTGGTGGTTTTGAAATAAAGGAATACTGTGTCTTACCGATAACCATTACAAAGAGCCCTTGAAAGCGTTCACCAGAGGTAATAGACAGCGTTTATTGTGGCCAGGTATATCGCCTTTCACAAACAACAAGGCTATCAGAAATATGCATATATCTACGGTTTCGAAAGGACCATAGGAATAATGCAGCAGCGGTGTAGCATTCTCATGTGTAAAACAGCGCCAAAAAGGACAGAAAACTAGCCAGTAAAGGGCGACCACTAATTAGCTACTAAATGGTATATTCCAGATATCGTTGCCTTGTCTGACATTCAAGCATAAATAGATCAATAATATTGTTTTTATTCTTCGATACCTTTGAAAAAGTTCCCACTGTTGCAGATGTATCAGATGGCAACTGTAATGTTCGTTTATATGCCGTATTTCTTATGTTTCTACTTGTTGCGTGTTAGCTTTCACGGAATCGCGTGCGGTTTCCGCGAACTGGCGCATGTGTTTAATATAGTCTGTAACTATGTTTTCTGTATATCTGTAGATGGGGTCGAGGATTCGTCAGGCCGAGTGGTCTTTGACATCGACCTCATGTTAGGCACTGTTTAAGGAGCCAAATAAATAAAAAAAGAAAGGTGACTTTTAGTAAAACCCACTGACCGATGGTGGTGAATGATTGCGAGAGCATGCATTAGCCAACTACACCAAAGGCAAGAGTTGAAGGCTAAGCAATTTCAGCGCATAACAAATGTTAACCTGACAGCCAATACATATCCACCATTAAACGCCCTCAATTAGCTTCAACGACACCTACCGTCATTTATAAGAGCCTTTCAAAGTCAAAGTCACTTTAGACATTATTGATGTCATTTAGAGGTAGGGTAACCCGCCGTCATGTGATGATAATCAACAGATGACCAAATGCATCTGTTATGTTGAAACGTGCGAGTGGAGTTTGCATGAAGAGGAGAACGAAGCTGGACTGGCTGGCGCCCGGTGCTGTGCACTCATTTCGCTAAGCGATACCTTTGCATTTTTCATCTTGTAATTAAACGCAATACATCGTCACAACTGTGTTGAAAGGTGTGCGGTAGGCCACCTACTACCTAGTGCTACCTGACGGACACCGTTTGCCAACGACGCAAGCATAACAGTACTAGCTTAGCCGCGGCCGTGGACTTGCGGGCGGACTTGGCAGCACTAACTAAAGAAATAAACTCAAACCGAGACACCCAGCAACCATCCGCCAGGGTCTCTCCTCAACGCCACAGGCAGCCGCGGACCATCACAGGAAAGCCCGGCAGCGATGTGGATAGATGGTCCGAATGCTGCTAGCGAGTTGTCTAGCGTTTCGTTATTCCTTGATTTTGCTGCGTTACTATGGTTTGAGAAACATGAAGACACTTTGACAACCTGGGAACTACTTGTGGAAGAAGTTGAGAAATCCGTTGGCGGCCCAGAAACGAAGAAGAAACGCGCGGAGTACACGTTGTCGCAGTGGGCCCAAGTCACCGGGAAAGCTTGGAGAACGTACGTTGAAGAGATGCTGAAACTATGCAAGTCGGTGGATTCCCAAATGGCGAAAGAAGACAAGGTGTGCCATATTCTCAAAGGAATATTGCCGAGGATTTTCGCCACTTCTTCATAGACAAGGACAGTCGGGCATCAGTAGCTGACGTGATCAATCAAACCTTCGAGGCCCTTAAAACACGTTGCATCACTTCGAAGTTTGGACGTCTGGCCGACGTCACGGTCGACGGTCGCCACCGTCGATGTATGCCATGATTCACTACCTGCTGGCCTTTCCTCCGCCATTCGTCCTGTAGGCGAGGAAGTACGTCGGCATGCTTCTGTTCCCGTGCAAGCTAAATACGCGCAGTGTCATATACCATCCACAACTATCCATGCTGCGAGTTTCGACGAGCGCAGCTACTCCAACCACGAGCCTCGCTAAGGGTTTCATTACCAATGGCCTGTAACGTCGAGCCGCCTTATGCGCACCGTGACAGTTACAGCTACAACAGTCGACCGTCTCATTTCGTTCTAGAATGGGAAACTGCCTGCCGGCTACACCCACAATACCGTGACTTTTCGTATGCCGCGTGAACGGTGTGCTCCCAGTGCGGCGTTCGTGGACACATCGCCCAGTTCTGCGCTACGCGAAGTCGCCCGCATACGGCATTTTCCGAGCGATCCGCGACATTCCCATGGCGAAGCCAACGGCCCGATCACACCATCTGGCCTTCGGATTGAAATTCCCAGAAGTCCGCGCACCGGCAGAACGTCCGTAGTAACCCTCTCGCCTCTGTTCGAAGCCTGACGCCACCTACTACGCGCATCGTCCCAGCGGCAGCTTTCGTATCGGCCACTGGGGAACTAGCCTGCGCGGCCGATGAAGGTAAGGTAGCTGGACTACCTCATTACACACAAGTAGGCCTCCGGAAGTTTCGACGTTTCAAAACAAGGTTCATGTGCTTGTTGACGATGTTACCACAATGGTTCTGATAGACACCAGAACAACTGTTTCTGCTAAGAGTTTAGTTTTCAGGAAATAACTTTACCGAAATCTTACCTTTTATAGGGACAAGCCTACTACCTTTCGTGCAGTAAGCTGCGCGTCTTTGTGTCTAATCGGTGTATATACCGTGTCTGTGTGTCACTGGGAAGGCCCTCAAGGCAGAATTTGCAGCACTTGCTCATCCCACGCATGACGTTATCCTTGGCATCCACTCTTTGCAAGAGTGCCGTGCAGTACTGAATTGCGGAACCGGGAAAGTCCTATTGTCTACTCTCACCGAGCAGCCACCCTGTCGAAGCGACCCCTTCGATGTAATAATAAAAGGTTCAGCTCTTCCGCCTTGGTCCATGACCAGCATGCTAGTTAATGGATCGACAACCAACGCGATTACCGGTTCAATCGATATTGTGATTGAGCCATTGCCCTAGCATAGTATGAAGAAAAACATGTTTGCGCCTCACTGCCTTGTTTCGCTTGCTAGCGGAAAATTATAGTTATGGGTGGTGAACTGCAAAGCCGAGTCCGTCATGCTCCCGGAGAGTACGTGCATTGCACTGCTTGAAAAGGAGTGTGGCATTTGCAGTGGAGCCCTAAGCAACTGCGCCAAGTCTGATCGTGCTGTATCTCCGTGACAGAATTGGAGTTTTTAAAAACGATTAGCACGACTCTTCCCTCGCAGGAGCGCAGAGCTTTAGTTACATTGTTGGCCAGACGCGTTAAATATTTGATTTTGCACAGAAAGCACACCGAACTCAGGTACCGAGCTCGCACACTTATCGCAAGATTAACACCGGATCTGCGTATCCTCTCCGGCAGAAGCCTTACCGAGTTCCGGCGTCGGAGTTCAAAGTCATTTCATTGAAAGTCATCGAGATGCTGACCACCTGCGTTATGCAAGAATCGTCGAGTGCCTGGGTTGCGCCTGTTATATTCGTTAAGAAAAATGCCAGGTCATGGAGGTTCTGTGTCAACTGCCGACGTCTCAACTCCATAACCAAGAAGGACGTCCACCCACTTCCTCGCATCTATTACTTTATCGACTACATACATTCGGTGCCTTATTTTTCCTCAGTAAACTTGCGATCCAGGTACTGGCAAGTTCGTATGGATCTGACTCACAAAGAAAAGACAGCTTTTGTAACGCCAGACGGTTTGTTCGAATTTAAAATTATGCCGTTAGTTTTGTGTAATGCCGCCGTCGTGTTTGAAAGATATATGGACTCAATTTTGCGAGGCCTCAAATGGGAAATATGTTTTTGTTATCTGGACTATGCGGTGATCTTTAGCCAAACATTCGAGGAACATAACCATCACCTTGGTCTTGTTCTAACCTGTCCGGAGAAAGCTGCACTGACGCTGAACTAAGAAATCTTTTGGAGAACGCGAAACACTGGTTTTGGGACACTTTGGGGAGAAACATGGCTCTAGAACGGATCCGCAGAAAGCCGCCGCTGTCAGCAACTACAAGAAGGCTCAATTTCTTCGGAACCTGCGAAGTTTTCTGGGCCTGTGCTCATACCTCCGCCGCTTTATTTCAAATTTTGCTCATAGGGCACAACTACTGACTGACTTGGTGCAAAAAGACGTGCCTTTCACTGGACACAGGATTCTGACTCTCCATTTACGCAACTAAAGTTGATGCTGACATCGGGGCCGGGGTGCCACTTTGATTCTTTTGCTCTTATACACAGAAATGCATACCGATGCCAGCAGAATTGGCCTTGGGGTACGGCTCGTGCAACGTCGTAACAATGTTGAACTCGTGGTTGTTTATGCAAGCCGTTCATTGAGCAAGGCAGATCGCAACTATATAGTGACAGAACAGGAGTGCCTGGCAGTGGTTTTCGCCGTTCGCATGCTTCGCGGATACGTATATGGCCGTTGTTTCACAGTCACCAACTACCATCATTCCCTTTGTTGATTGATGAGCCTACGTGACCCCTATGGCCGACTTGCGCCATGGGCTTTGCGCTTACAAGAGTTTGACTTGGTACTACGCTACAAAAGCGGTAACCGCCACACAGAGACTGACTGCAGATCGCGCCTACCTCTTCCTACGACTGAGTGCGAAGCCGACAACTTCGATCAGTATATCGACGCTATCGACGCCCCATTCCCTGATCTCGCGACATTCCAACACGCACAACCTGACGACCGTGGCTTAGATCCCCTGTTCGCCTATGCGAAAGAGCACGCCAACCCAAGATGTTTCGTAATCCATGACGACATCCTCTACAAGAAAAATTATTCAGGCCAAGGAGCCCACCCGCTTTCCGTCGTTCCACGCACTTCACGTTCGCACGTTCTTCGCTTGACGCCCAATGGCGGAATGGCGGAACCTGCAGCTTAATAGGCTTTGTCCGAATGTTTCACCGCCTCCATCAAAAGTTCTACTGGCCCAAGATGCGACTCGACACGAAAAAAGAATTGACCGCCCTTCCAATACTGTGAGGAGGGGTGCAAGTGAAGTTCGGGATCCGCGGCTTCTCCGTTGTCGTAACGCCTCGGCTTCACGCTCCCTCACGGCAAGGTAGGCACGTCGACGACGAGCCTTTTCTCGAGCGAGTTTCCGGCGGCGTTCATAAACCACCACCTGTTTTTCAGCTGAACGCACGACGTGTCGCCCGCTCCCACTGCCGTTCCTTCAACGCAGCCTACTCGTCGGGCAAACGAACCAAATGCGGCCTTCCCTTCTGAGTGCAGGGCCTAAACTGGCGGGAAATGGCGGGCGCCGAGGGGATAGAAGACGCGATCACACCCTTTCCGTCCACCTCCTGAGAGAGTGGATGTCTGTGATTGGCTCCAATCACAGGCGTTGTAATGATTGGAGTCGGGCATGAATTAGATGGTAGCTGGCCGATGCCATCGTCCAACTCATCCACGCTGAGGACGTTGTGGAAGTGAGAGACTTGTTCCCATCGAGAACGAAGAATATTTGTTTATTTGCAGTATATACATGCGGACGTTGCGGTTCATCAGCCTAGCATGACTGCGACAGAAAAGCACACTGAGGAGCCGCGCAACAGCTCCTTAAATACACTCTGTCCTCCCTAGATCCCTAGGTGAGGGAAAACGTTCGACCAGAGTCGTCGTAGCCGAGCCGCCTTTCAGCGGGAGGGCTTACACACACACTTCCGCACAGGTTTCTCTGCCCCCACCGAGGTGAGGCGGTCTTCGCAGAACTGGGTCTTGCGTCTTGAAAGGCGCGTGGGACGGGGCTGCCAAATACATTCCCTCGGGAACTCATCCACTCCCGACAGACCACGTCGGTGGTGGCGAGTTCACTAACAAAGCCTGGCTCGTCAACCTCGCCTCGGTATTCCGGCGACGAAGAGTTGCTGACTCAGTGTGTTCTCCTCCTAACACAGTGAGTCGCCGCAGCAGACAGAGATCGTGATGCCAAGAGGCTGCGGAACGACGCTTTGTCGCCGTTTCAAAGCAAGTCTCCACAGTAGACCAAGTGGCGCCCTTCGGCTGGAGACTGACGGTCGGTTCTTAGAAAACGACCACCCCACTACTGCAGCTGGCAGAGAAAGCTTTGCATGTCGGCACCTCTGCCGGCCGTTCCTAACATCGTCCAATCATAGGAAGAATGACAAGTTCACAAGCTTCCCACGAATGCGCCTCCCATACTTCTTCATCCTGTGCCGCCTCCAAGCTCTGCCTTCGAGGCTGTTGGTGTCGGTCTACACTGCTAATTTCCGCAATCAGACAATGCCAATCGGTGTGTAGTCGTCTGTGCCGACCATCTGAAGTGCTACGCAGAAACTGCGGCAGTACCTGCAGCAACGGCCTACCACGTATCGCAGTTTATGCTTCGCCTTATAACTCTATGCCACGGTCCTCAACGAGTCATCATCAGTGACCGCGGGTGCCAGTTCGCCGCCGACGATGTTGAGAGGATCCTGCGCCTGTCCACCTGCCAGGTGCACCGTGCCACTCCATATCACCCGCAGGCCAATGGTCTCGTAGAGCGCCCGAACAAAACTCTTGCGAACATGTTATCCATTTATGTCGACTACAAGCACAAAATAACTAAAGCCTACAACAACGCGAAGCACGAGACCACAAGTCACCATCCATGTTATCTGCTTTACGCTGACTCTCCTCGCGTCTGTGTCGACTCAATTTTTCTTTTACGGCAGACGTGGAAACTTCGGTTGGCATTCTAAAACTGGTACAGCACAACATAGAAAGAAACAAGCCTAGCCGGCCAGATAAAGGAACAGTGCGCTCTGTTCCTATATCTGCCCGGCTCGGCTTGTTTTCTTCCATTTTATGTTGCGCTGTACCACTTTTAGAATGGAGTACAAACTCGCCCAGTCATCAACCGTAGTCGCTTGGCGAGACATTGTGCCGAGCCCATGTCCGTCACAACGCACGCCCCCGAACTCTGACATCTCAACAGCGCTCAAAGATCCGTCACGACGCCCGCCATCGGACCGTGTCCTATATTGCTTATACTGGTTCTAGACACCGGTCCGCAAACGTGGTGTGTATCGGATGATCTTGGTCCGCTACACCATTCCATTCGTCATTGCCGAGCGCTTCAGTGACGTTATGTATGTTATCTCTAGCGTCGCAAGCAATGGTCACCGCTCCACAAAGACACAGCTGACCCATGTCGCGTGCCTTAAGCCATTCTACCGTCAGCATTCTGCACTACTCGCCCAGCGGGCATCGTCTGCGAACTGAGGAGTGAAACGTGCGAGTATTCTTTGGATGACAAGGACAACGAGGCTGGGCTGGCTCGCGTGCGGCGCTGTGAGCTGATTTCGCTGCGCGATAACCTTGCATTCTTCATCTTGAAGATGAACGCCATCCATCGTCCGAATATTAGCTGGTGCCTGCGCTCCCTCTAGCCCTTAGTTTTATAACAATCACATTGCTGATAGCAGGGTATTGTTGACAGCAGGCTATCGAAGGCCATATGCTGATATTATGGCATTCCATTATTTGCCGCTGCACACGTGTCAAAACTGTTTACGTATTAACAGCATTTTACTTTTGCTGCCAATCGGCGACAGGTAAAGTCAAAACAAAATACACTATACTGATAAGCGACTTCAATGCCAGGGTAGGCAAGAACCAGGCTGGGAGACAAGTCAGTGGGGAAATATGGCATATGCTCTAGGAATGGCAGGGGAGAGTTATTAGTAGAGCTTGCAGAACAGAAGAATTTGTGGATAATGGATACCTTCTTCCGCAAGCGGGATAGCCGAAATTGGACGCGGAGGAGCCTCAATGGCGAGATTAGAAATCAAAGAGACTTTATTCTCTGCGCTAACCCTGGCATCATACAAGATGTGGACGTGCTCGGTAAGGTGCACTGCAGGGACCATATGATGGTAAAAACTCGAATTAGTCTAGACATGAGGAGGGAACTGAAGAAACTGGCACTTGAGAAGCCGATCAATGAGTTAGCGGTAAGAGGGAAAATAGAGGAATTCTGGATCAAGCTACAGAACAGGTATTCGGCTTTAACTCAGGAAGAAGACCTTAGTGTTGAAGCAATGAACGACAATTTTATGGGCATCAATAAGGAGTGGGCAATAGAAGCTGGTGCTAACTCTGTTAGACAGGATACCAGTGCTATCGCAGGAGACGAAAGATCTGATCAAGAAACGCCAATGTATGAAAGCCTTTAAACCGAGAGCTAGAATAGAACTGGCAGAACTTTCCATGTTAATCAACAAGCGTAAGAGAGCCGACATAAGGAACTATAATATGGATAGAATACGGAAGAAGCCTAAAAACAGTCAAGAAGAAACTGGTAATAGGCAAGAATCGGATGTATGCGTTAAGAGACAAAGCCGGCAATATCATTACTAATATGCATGAGATAGTTCAAGTGGCTGAGGAGATTTATGTAGATTCATACAGTACCAGCGGCAACCATGAAGATAATGGAAGAGAGAATAGTCTAGAGGAATTTGAAATCCCACAAGTAACGCCGGAAGAAGTAAAGAAAGGCTTCGGAGCTATGCAAAGGGGGAAGGCAGCTGGGGAGGATCAGGTAACAGCAGATTTGTTGAAGTATCGTGGGCAGATTGTTCTAGAAAAAGTGGCCACCCTGTATACGTAATGGCTCATGACCTCCAGCGTACCGGAAGCTTGGAACAACGCTAACATAATCCTATTCCATAAGAAAGGGGACGCCGAAGACTTGAAAAATTATAGACCGATCAGCCCACTATCCGTTGCCTGCAAAGTATTTGCTAAGTTAATTGCAAATAGAATCAAGAACGCCTTAGACTTCTGTCAACCAAAGGACCAGTGAGGATTTCGTAAAGACTACTCAACAACAGACCATATTCACACTATCAATCCGGCGATAGAGAAATCTGTGGAATATAACCAAAGCTTATATATAGCTTTCATTGATTACGAGAAAGCGTTTGATTCTGTCAAAACCTCAGCAGTCATGGAGGCATTACGGAATCAAGGTGTAGACGAGCCATATGTAAAATTAGTGAAAGATATTTATAGCGGCTCCACAGCCACCGTAGTCCTCTATAAAGAAAGCAACGAAATCCCAATAATGAAAGGCGTCAGGCAGGGAGATACGATCTCTGCAATGCTATTCACAGCGTGATTACAGGAGGTATTCGGAGACCTGGATTGGGAAGATTTGGGGATAAGAGTTAATGGAGAATACCTTAGTAACTTGCCATTTGCTGATGATATTGCCTTGCTTAGTAACTCATTGGACCAATTGCAATGCATGCTCATTGACCTGGAGAGGTGATGAAGAAGGCTGGGTCTAAATTTAATCAGCAGAAAACTAAAGTATTGTTTAACAGTTTCGGAAGAGAATAGCAGTTTACGATAGGTAGCGAGGCACTGGAAGTGGTAAGGGAACACATCTACTTAGGGCAGGAAGTGACCGCGGATCCGGATCATAAGACTGAAATAATCAGAAGAATAAGAATGGGGAGGGGTGCGTTTGGCAGTCATTCTCAGATCATGAACAGCAGGTTGTCATTATGCCTCAAGAGAAACGTGTATAACAGCTGCGTCTTATCAGTACTCACGTACGTGGCCGAAACCAGGAGGCTTACGAAAGAGGTCCTACGCAAATTGAGGACGACGCAACGAGCTGTGGAAAGAAGAATGATGGGTGTAACGTTAACGGATAAGAAAAGAGCAGATTGGGTGACAGAACAAACGCGGGTTAATGACATCTTAGTTGAAATCAAGAAAAAGAAATGAGGATGGGCAGGAGGACATGTAATGAGGAGGGAAGATAACCGATGGTCGTTAAAGGTTACAGACCGGATTCCAAGGGAAGGGAAGCGTAGCAGGGGGTGGCAGACAGTTAGCTGGGCGGATGAGATTAAGAATTTTGCAGGGCCAACATTGCCACAATTAGTACATGGCCGGGGTAGTAGGAGAAGTATGGGAGAGGCCTTTGCCCTGCAGTAGGCGTAACCAGGCTGATGATGATGATGACTTTCGTTACACACATTACGCTAGTGAGAATTCACATATGGCCCAGAAATTATGTAACATTTCTTGACCTTTACTGCCGAAGCCCCGGCCGAAATGAATTGAACGAGTAAAACAATGGAATGGTGTTTCTTTGGGCAGGTACTATTGAAACAGCAACTCCAAATGGGCGGCCTTACAGGAGGAACATCAAAAGTAGAAACCCTTCCACACAGCATTTTGGCAGTCCTTACTCCGATAGCCAGCAGAAGAAAGCTGTAGCGCTTATTCCTTTCGGACCAGCCATCACAGAAATCGGCACGTGGGTGAAATAAATGAGTAGATTTTCGTAAAACGCACTTTACTAAGCTTCCATGTTAGAGGATCCCTTTAACACAACATGTTAGGGGTATGGCGCTAAGGTATTGCCTGGAAATCGGAGGATTGGATCTATATTTTTAGAAGACGTGCAAGAGATGATATATTCTGTTTCCTCCGAAGAATTATTATTGGTTGTCAAGGACTGCATAAAAGAAAAAGGCGGTTGAGAAATTTCTTGAACGGAACCGTCAAATATCTCTAGTGCTTTAGGTGTGTGGAGGCACTCCGATAGATAAGCTGCGCGCTAAGGGTATGTTCTATCTGAGCAGTCAGGCTGCCGATGGTTCCCACAAGGGGTTCGGAGATGCGGCCAATGAGGCCGGCCGCGTTAGCGTGTTTTATTCTTGTGGCACTTTCACGCGGGGCTAGTTATATTCTTAACACGGGACCTGCTGCTTACAATTGACGCGCCGCCACAAGCCTCTACAAGTGTTTTATATTTGATCAAATGCTGTTCGTGTTATTGGACGTTTTTATGTGTGATACATTATTGCTAACATCGGTTTTTGAGTTGTGCTTGTTTTGTACAGCGTCTGTCTTCTTAGCACTGATTTTTACCTAATGTTTGATACAAGTGGGGTGAGGGCCTTCTACTTATTTATTGAGGTTGTGGCCATATCGCCAGCAGGCGTTATAAACAGATAGGGAAGGGGAAATTAGTTGCATACACATCATTCAGATGCAGTTAACATCACATTAGCAAATGATTCAACGGAACAAAAGTGCAGACAAGCAAAAATTAAAATGTAAGTGAGAACTATCGAAAAAAATTATATGTCAATCAACAAACGCAAAGTGACACCTTAAACAATGTCAATCATTCACGGCATGCAGAAAGTACAGCTAATCGAATCAGCTAGTTAACCATGTAAAAGAAATCATCATTAAAAGAAACCACTACAATCGAAAGAGGCAACCGGTTCCACTTGCGAATCGTTGTCGAAAGAACGAAATAATAAATAATTCCGTTTTATAGGAGTATTCGCGTACTCTCTGCTTGAGGTCACCTCGCTGTGTAGGTTCCCTCAGGTACTCGCCCCTGTGGATGCCAACAACAGAGCAGTAGATATCTTAGAAAATTTTCAGGTGAACTGCACGACGACGATGGTCTAAACTATGTGACTTCACAGCCTCTTTTACACGGGTGGCACTAAGGTTTCTGTCATATTGTCCAGCGACAAAGCAAGTTGGCAAATTATGCACCCTTTAAAACTTAGCGACGTCTTCCATATTGGTAGGTCCCAAACAACCATGCGTACTCAAGGGCGCGACCTCACGAATGTCTAATAACGTAGCTCCTTAGAAGTTCAAATAAATGTATCTGCAATTCAGAGAAGAAACCTCCGTATCTGGCCTGCTTTAACTATTACGTAGTCGACATGACGCCGCCAATTAAAATTATGTGTATGCTCTTAGATATTTATACTGTGATAGCCTAGTTATTGCCATATCATTAATGTACAGCGACCATGCGCCCCGTAGTTTCCCCAACAGTGCCCCGGAAATACAGTTTGCTCTGCCGTAGGGGCCAATAATATCTGCTCTTTCTTGCAACAGAAGCGGCTGCCCTACTGGGGCGCCACACTGCCCCTCAACAATCCTGAATTCACTCTTGAATAAAGCCAGTCGATTCTCCGTTCTCAAGCTCTCAAAACGTGCATTCCTTGCCTCCGCTAAACAGAGCTCCCAACAAGTGGTGATAAAGGACCTTTAGGTTAGTTTTTTTGGAATACTAGCCATGTACGACGCTGTTTTTATTCCTGCTGATACAGATGACGCCATGGTTACGTCTCCTGTCACCGCCGCAGAGCTTCAGCTTTCCAGTTTTTGGCCCAACAATGCTGACGTTTGGGTTATGCAAGTAGAGACCCTTTTTCGATCAACTCCGGATCATTACTTCAAATCTATTCCGTCGTCTATAGCACGGGTCATCGCCGATGCTATAGACGACTGGCTAACGGACACGCCTTCAGCCATAGCATACGACTACCTGAAACGCACGGTCCTGCACCGCCTCGAGCCACCGCTATAGAGTAGGCCTCAACAGCTCCTCTTTGAGAAACTCGGCGACCAACGACCGTCACAACTCCTGTACGGGTTGCGTAAGTTACTGAGGGAGCACTCCGCATACGACAGCTGCAGCTTCCAGTTTTCTGCCAGCGCTTCTTGCAACGCCCCTCACAGTCCCCACGCATGGTATAGGCAAGTTCCGTCTAGACTGGCCTTGATCGGCTAGCTGAACTCGCTGACCGCATAAATAGATTTCAAATCTTCTATCGCAGCTGCGTGAGTCCCAGAGCCAGGGGATCGACTCACGAAGCTGGAGGAAACAGTCAACCGCCTTACCAGTGCGCGGGAGATCGACTCACGCAGCTGGAGGAAACAGTCAACCACCTTACCAGTGCGCGGGAGAAGCTGACAACGGGCGGCAATACTGGCAACCAACTTCGGCGCAACTATTCGCCTTCACAGTCTCGCAGCGTATCCTAGTGACTCGCCGCCACAGTTGTGCTCGCACCACCATCGCTTTCGCGAACAAGCAATTCTCTGCATCTGGCCCTGTTCATGGACGCGAAATGCACCGGCCAGTCGCTAACGGCGGCATGCGACATCGGCCCTCGCGCAAGCCGCCTATTCTTCGTGGTCGGCCGCATCACCGGTACCTCCTTTTCCGTCGACACCGGAGCCGAACTGTCTATCGTTCCCACCACAGCTGCAGATCGCCAACGCGGCAAATCCGCACCCACGCTCCGCACACTGAGTAGTAACACTGTGTTCGTGTCGTATGGATTCCGGTAAAGAACACTAGGCATCGAACTCTGGTTCTTGAACAGATGGGTGTTTGTGATCGCCGACGTCGACTTTGCCTTACTGGGAACGGACTTCCTCAGCCATTTCAACCTAGATGTCAGTGTTCGCGGTTGGCGCCTGAATTATAACGTCACATCCCTCGATTTACTTGGTCTACAGTCCACCTCATCTGACATCTGCACATTTCCGCTGCTGTCAACGTAAGACAAAATATTTGCTGGGTCCCCGCAACTCACGAAGCCCCGAAACGATGTGCTGCCGCGAAACACAAGGTGACGCATCGTATCACCACCAACGGCACACCTGTCGCCGCCTGGCCACAGAGGCTAGCGCGAAGGAGGTTGGAAGTCGCCTGCCGTGAGTTCGAACGCACGTTTCAGCTCGGGGTTATCCGTCCTTCCTCCAGCAATCGGTCTTCCCTTATCAGGCTCCAAAGCAGGACAGTGGCAATGGGCAGCCTTGTGCTGATTACCGAGGTTCAAATGCCATCACTACTCCGGATCAATATCCCCTTCCCCGCATACATGACCTCGGCGCTCATCTCGGAGGAGCCAAATTATACAGCAAGATTTTTTTGATGAATGCGTAGCACCAAATTCCTGTCGAGCCGAGCGATACTCTGAAGACAGCAGTCACTACTTCATTTGGCCTATTTGACTTTTGCCATATGCGTTACTATCAGAAAAATGCGGCGGAAACTTTTCAAAGGTTCACTGAAGAGGTTAAGCGCGGACTCCCGTTCATTTTTGTCTACTTTGACGACATTGTCTTTGCAAGTGGCACAGGCGGAGAGCACAAAGAACACCTTCGCCTTCTATTTGAGCGACTGGATTAACACAGCCTGTTCTTAAAGCCCCAGAAATGCATTTTCGAAGTTGAAGCCCTGGATTTTCTCTACAATCGCATTTCATACCAAGGCCCATCACGGCACTAAGAATCACGGGTGCGCGCAATAGAGGACTTCCCCTCTCCAACCTTTTCAAAGGTTGTGCGAGTTTCCAACGCTCATAAATTTTCACTGGCTCCTCATATCAAACTGTGCGCAAGTTCTTCAACCACTTACCAACGTGCTCAGTCGCGACCCCAAAAAAAGAACGCCTACCTTCCACTGGTCCTCGAAGCACGAACACTCCTTTCAGCAAGCCAAGACGCGGTTCGCGACTGCAGTGTTGCTGATTCATCCCTTGCCCGATGCGCCAGCTCGCCTTATGATAGAAGCATCGACAACGGCAGTGTGCGCAGTACTGCAGCAGCACGATGGCACAGACTGGAGACCACTGGGCTTCTTCTCAAAGCGTCTCAAACATAAAAAAGCTCGCTACAGCACCTTCGCGAGGGACATGTTGGACATCTAATCCGTTGTCAATCATTCCGGTTTTTTTTCTTGAGGGCTGTAGGTTTTACATTCCGACTGACCCCAGGCCGCTAGCCTTCATATTCAAGAACAATATTTCCTCGTGCTCAGCACGTGAGCTTCGGCAACTTTCCTTGATCTCCGAATTTTTTACCGACATCCACCATATCTCTGGGACAGAAAACCAGGCAGCTCACGCACTGTCACGGATCAGCGCTGTGCCTGATGGCCCTGTGGATTTCCAAGCTCTAGCCTCCACTGAGCAGCAGGACCCCGAGCTGCGCCAGTGGCGGGAAAAAGGTTCGTCACTCCAGCTTGCGGAGGAGGCGTTTACATAGACAACAACATTGGTCACTTGCGATACATTGCAGGCAGTTCCTCGCTCGCACTTGTCCCATCAATTTCGGCGTTCAATATATGAGTCAATGCGTATCTGGCCAGTCTGACCAGGGATCAACAAAGTTGTTTGAAGCTGGGCAAGAAGCTGCCAGGCGTGCCAAACCGTGAAAGTGACCCGGTATGTGCATTCAGTTGTGCCGCCGTTTCGACCACCAGAGAGCCGATACGATCATGTGCACTTAGACTTGGTGGGGCCTCTTCCACCCTGCGAAGTTTTCAGATGCCTCCTCACGTGTGTCAACCGGTACTCACGGTGACCTAAGGTGACGCCTCTGCATGAAATCACGGTCGAAATAGTGGCGGAAGCATTTCTTGTTACGTGGTTTTGTCGGCATGGTCATCCTTTTCGTGTGGCTACGGGCAGAGGCCGACAATTCCAAAGCTCGCCGCTATTTTCTGCCCTGGCGAGACTGCTCGGCACGCGCATTCATAAGATCACGGCTCACCACCCGGAAATATTTGAAATCAGCACTCATATCTCTCCGGCATTTCTAAGCCTATTGTTTCTACTGTCAGTATCTACAGCTCGCTCAAAGAGTGTTTCGTCCCGCTGGACATGTGTGCATGTCAGTAAAGCGATGACTCAGAGAACCCAGTTTGTACGACTTGTTATTGGCAATAACAATTGGCTGATAATTTATCTATTCAAATTACAACGTATATAGGCTCAACTATAACAATGTAATTAGCAAGCATTGACACTAGTTTCTATCCAAGTCGTCATCGTACGTAAAATAGATGGCATCAGTTTCGAAGTTATTATCAAGGTTTACGTGACAAGGCATGGAGCAAGATTGCTAACGGCTCTTTACAAGAAAGCTCCTTACTTAATCAGCGTTGACGAGGTTGAATGTCAATTACTGAGTGAAACAAGTTAATGTGAGAATATATGAGAAGTTTAATTATTCTGCATGGCACACAGCTTAATAAAATGTGGAGCTAAATAAAAATGGGAGTCATTATTCACTGTTTGAACAACTGCAACGACGTTTTTTCCTTTCCAATAGTCTTGTAATGTAACAGCAGACAATTAACAGTGACAACAAATTTCTCAGACTTCTCGGTCTAATATGTTTAGCACTCATTCAGCAGCTTTCAGTTGATCTCGTCCCCACCTACGAAAGTAGAGAGATAGCTTTTTTTCATAATTAAGAATGTCTTCTACCGAGAATATAATCAACAGCATATGCAGTGTTACGGTAATTGGTTAGAAAAAGTCCTGGGTAATAGTCTCTTTGGTAAATGCGAAAAGCATGCGGCGTTCAACATTTGTAGACAGTCGGCGTCTGGGGTACAGTCACCTGTTGGATTTATCGTATTGACAGTATGACCCAATTTATCATTTATAACTTGCGAAAATTGTGAGGGCTTGGAGTAAGATGGCCTTTAAATGTGATTTAGCGCAAGCAGTATGGGTGGCACTCAAATAAGCCGCCCCAGCCCCTTATTATTGATACCATTTATCTGGGCTATATAGCTGCACTGGAAGACTAGGAAGTGAATTCCTATTTATTTTGCAGCTTTTTACGAGCCATGTTTTTTTCATCGGTCTTTTTTTTTCTAACTTCACAACAGAAATGACATATAATCGCTTTGCGGAATCAGCTTGGTGGAATGAAAGCACACTCTTGTTTTAATTAAGGAGAAAGCGTCAGCGTCAATTCCGCGGCACGTAGGGGCCTTGTGGGGCCGAGAAGCAGTGAGATGGGTTGTGCAATACGGCAGCACACAAATCACTGTCCGGTGCAAGCGTTATCCATTACACTATACGCAGTGGGACGACAAGCGCAATGCCAGGATTGTCTACCTTATTCTGTGAAAATAAATGTAAATTGTTTTACGTGCTTTATGGCGTCATTTAAAAACAAGGCCTACATAAGCGAGAACGCTTCCTTTTTCTTATCGGGTATATTTGCGCCTCTTTCGAGGGGAGACCCGCAGATAGTGCAGTCTAAAGGCATCCCATTAGTACGTGCAGTCGGAATGTGTTGGCCGGCCCAAAAGATAGCGGGCGAAACATTGTAAGCAGTCGCATGCTCCTCGTAATCCCGCCACTCGAGGCGTGACGCGATAGAGCGCCGTGCGCAATTACAACGCCCCACTCCTTACCCCAACTTGTTCAAGGAGACATGTCTTCGATGGATGTGAACCACTAGGGGATGAGTTGACTTTTTTTTTCGGACAACACTTACACCCTTTAAACTTACATAGATATCATCAGCATGCATGAGGTATGGCCATGAAAACAAAAGCCCGCCTCCATTCCACCCTGTACAGCGAAGCTGATGTCTATGTTAGACAGGTACCGTCACCCCACCTGAAGGTAAACAACGTTGCGCAAGCTCCACCACCACAGGCGTCGTGCGTCACGCGGGCACGCGCATCGTTCTTCCAGGCCATCCGCCAATCGCAACTGCCTTATTGAACAAAATTTGTGTTTAAAAGCAAATAGCGTCGAAAAATGCGTAAGGTACGATTTATGCACAAGCGGCAGACACGGTAGCTTCGCGTTGTAATATGAACACACGAGGAAACAATGCTGTTACCCGTGCGCTGAAAGACAATGCCCTTTTGGAGCTGCCGTTTGATGTCCATCGTCATTCGTCTTCATTCTTGCAGGTATTGGACTAATTGAATTTCTCGAAGTATAATGTGTCAGAAAACGTGTACGACTTATACACAACCTACAGACATGACAGCATCGAATTGTAATTCGTATATACGAGAAAGTAACATAGTTTTGTTACGTGAAAACACCGACACAAACCCTTTTTGAGTTTGCGGTTTCTTGGGTGAGCATGCCACGAAAAATTTCGAGCGACTGGAGGATAGCAGTTACGCCGCAAAAAGTAGCACAAGGGATGATAGTCATTGCCTGTATCTGCGTGACCTGAGTATTTGTGGTGTTTTGCTCTGGGGCCTCAGGCATGCATTCCCGAAGCGATAGCTTAGCAGACGTTATTTGAACTGGTTGTTTCTGGATAATGCCGCTGCTATGTGGTAAATGCTATGTTACTACCACTACGCTTTGTTGACAATACAGTAACACGTTGGCTTTGTGGCTTCCAGAAGGATTGCCAGAAATAAACATCAGCGCCATCGAGCCGGTGCCAGCAAACTACACACCGGCCGATGACCTTTTGGAAGACATTGAGCCCACGCCCCCATTCCAAAGGGTCATAGCTGGTGGTTCATTCACGGTCGCCAGTAACCTGCTCCAGGCTGATGTTCCTCCTGCCAGAATCTCTAACTTTCGGACTGCCGGTGGGCATGTTCTGAAGGACAGAACTCCTATCATCACTCTTAAATGGACTTGGCCTGGGGCGCACATGACAAATGGAAAAGGTGCGTAATGTCTGTGAACGCGATTCACGAACACACGGACACGTGGCTTCAGAATACTCAGCAGGAAGGTTAGTGCTGGTCACAAAAGCAACTCGAGTTTTGGCTTCTTTATTTCCGTTTGGGCGTAACTAGCGTCGAGGACACTGCGGTTGAGACGAGTGTCGCGAATAATGCAAGCCTAGATATTGCCGAATATTTTTAAAGATGTTAATTGCTAGTGAGTGAGGTGACACCTTGCTTTCTTATTTAGTGTTCACAATGGTGCCCTGCCGAAAAAAAAACCCACAAGAAATGCCTATGAACATCGCGCACGTAGTTGACTTTTTTGTATTGTATTGATTTGCATTAGGCTGTAGGTATCAAAAATCTATTTCCTTTGTTTGGAAATCTCGGCTTTTGTTTGTGCTAAGTATACGAGGAGGACACCCTGGCATTGTTTTGATGATTCTGAAGATGTTTTCATAACCAATATTCTGTTCTTCCATACACATATTAACTTTATTGTCAATAATGACAATCGTATGCTGGGTGTTTAAGCCGCAATTTCTCTATGGCACCATCTTCATTAAAACTTCTACTCTATTAATCGCTCGCACGCCAAAACCTTGAATATGCATGCTCGGTGTGGGATTTTGGTCTTTTGTCTCTCATCCAAACTTTGTAATCAGTGCAAAATCTAAGCGCAAGATTCGTACTTCACAACTACTCTTGTCTGTCTAGTGTGTCTGCCATTAAAACTAGTTGGAACTTTTCTCTTCTTCCCTTACGACAGAAAGCGTCTCGGTTAGCTCTCTGTCACGTAAAATTATCAGATTGAAGTCCTTCCATCTGATCCAGAGTACATTTCATCCCGTAAAGATTACCTTCATAAAGTAGGCATCTTGTTTTCTCGGACTAACTCATATTTTTACTCATTAATTCCTAGGACAAGTAACGATAGAACCGCCTGACCACTTCAAGTGCCGCAATTACCGACACTGGCTTGTTTAAATCGGCTATTGAGGATCTTGTGTATCTTCAGTAATCAGAATTTTGCTGCAGCATAGTTACCTTTTTCTGTTTTTGTTTTCTGTATTGCAGCAATCCTGCGCTATTCTTGTTTCCTGTACTGCCGCATTTCTGTGTTATATACATTCGTTTGTCATGCATTCCACTCCCTTCTGCAACACCCTCGGGGCATGAAGGTGAATAATCGAAGCTGTTTTTTATCTTTGCCGTATTACAAAAGCATCGTCCATGCAAGTGTATTCAAGGCTCACATTGCGCGATACCTCAGCTATATGAATATAGCTTTTTATAGCTAACAATTTATCAAAAATCATCTGTGGCATGTCTTCGGCAAATATCGTCTTTTGCAAATATTGTATCGTCTTTGGCAAATACTGCGATACATTGCCCTGAGTGGCGGACATTATTTCATGAGAAATAAAAAAAAACTATATCCTCCTGAGTGCCGGCTATGGGGTATTTCACCAATATATTGGACATCAAATACTCCGTCACTACCCAGGCAGCAGCATGTTTTTAGCCCGTAAAACCGAATTGTCCAATATTTTAGACACCTACTAGCGCCACCTATAAAGTTTTGTTGAAAATGCATTAGTAGTTTGGCCACCAGGGGTGTTTGCAATGGCGGCATTCAACTGCACGGCTTTCTACGGCAACCGCCGAAAAAGTAAGTTCTATTCCTCACACATTATCGCTCGTTCTTTTTCTGTAATGAAATTTCCATTATTGAACAGATTTTGCACTTTTGAAGCCATTTGCAATATTAAGTTTGCCCTTTGCTACTGCATATCCACTACCACAAAAATGACCGGGTAGAGTTCCAGTGTCCAATGTATTGGACATCATGCTGTGCTAAAACACCCGATAATTGTGAAAAACTAAAATTCACTTTTTGTCTCTGTAACGTAAAAATCAATTTCTGAAAAGCTCACAGAAATCTGTAAACATTAATACACCTCGGAACTCAGGAGGATATTTAAACAGTTGACTAACGTTCGCTAAATTATTCAAACTAGCTACTTAAGGCACATGCTAGAATTTGCGAATTGAAGCTGGCCATTTCGACAGTCATATCCTCTTAGGATCAATTCTGTTAATTAGAGCAGTTTTGAGATGAGAGTTCCGAAAATTTGAAGTGAAAGCAGAATCATAATTAGTTTTATTGTGATGATTAGAAAGATTACGAGATGGCAATATGCAACAATGCACTGATGTTTCAGTAACTTTTCTGTTACATTAAATTAAAAAACTTTTTGTGATAAAGGTAAGTGGAATAACAGTGTATTTCTTACCGCCAGTTTGACTGGACTCATATCTAAGACAGTGCTAGTTTAAAAATTCGTTATAAGCGTATGTGCCTAATGAAATCCCTAGCTTCAATTGTTATATGGCTATACGTGCGTTAACGTTATTAGTCGACTGGTACATTAGTGAAAACGTGTTAATTTGTCTGCAGCACTATCTTCTTCTATGTAAGTAATGCCCTATGCGAGTAATCCAGCTCGATAAGTAGATTTGTGCTACAGGCCACAAGCGATTCTCCAAAAATTATGTTTGCGTCAAGATAAAGCGTCCGCTATCACACGCTATGGTAGCCGAGTGGGGATAGCGTCGCGGTACTTTCTCGGAGTCGCGGCTTCAATCCAGCTAGCACCGGTCACAGAGTGTCCTAAAATCATCCCTAGAGGGATCTAATGAAGTGAACGTGTCGGCTAGTTGATTCAAAGTCTTGATCTAGGGAACAGCGCGAAAGGCGAGGACGCAAAAGATGCACACGAGAGCCGCACGTAGCGCTAACAACTGAATTTACAGAGATGAAGGACGTACATGTAAATACGCTAGTGCGCATCGTCAGTATAATAAAAAAACATAAAAGAATGTGAAGACACGGAATGATCACCTTTACATGCTGCATCGCGCGGTTGGAGAAAGCGGGTCCTCACGACAGGTCACCCGATAAATGGTGCAATTCTTTTGTCAGATAAAAAACAGATGGCGCACTCACACAGTTTTCATTCAACACTTGATTTCTGTGGGCCTCGATGATGTCGCACGTCATTTTGGTTTCTGTTTTTGGCTGAAACGTCACATTTCTTTTATTTAGGGCGGCACCCACACTGCTTACACTGAAATATATAGACGTAGAGAACTATGGCGCTAGTGTCTACGGGAACGGCAAATTGGGTGTACCAGCCGGCAAGGGAACCATGCTTAGCACATAAATTTGCCTAAGCTAGCTTCAACGTTCTGTCTTTAAACAGTTTTCGTGAGCTTGAAAACTTATAATTTGCAAGAAACCACGGTGTTAAAAATAACTAAAGTGAAACGTAATTAAATTCTCCGACGGCAGGATTCAAACAGAGGACCTCTAGCAGAGAAGCGAGATATTGAAACCACTACGACAGGCGTACGCATGCTTTGAAAAACCGGCATGAAAGCCCATAAAGAAATTCTCGCGCGCAATCAACGACGTTGAGAAGCTTGGCACGTTTCAATTTGGCCTACTTGGACTACGGTTGCGCTTTAAAACCACGGCGCTGCAAGTTTGCTTTCCTTTCCTTCCCTCTTCTCCGCCCTTAAACTAGCTCTCTTAACTACTACACGCAGAGGCAAGAAACAGCGCGCGCTTTAGATCCTATAGATGAGATGAATATTTACAATTATTATTAGGGTTATAATTTATTCGAGTGCTGATTGCCGTGTTATAGTTTGTTAACGAAACTACCCCTCAAGTCTAAATATTGTAAGGCAGTTTGTCGTGTGCGTATCATGGCCACGCATGCTTATATCGTCTTTCCGTTTCTCTACCACGGTTGCGCTTTAAAACCACGGCGCTGCAAGTTTGCTTTCCTTTCCTTCCCTCTTCTCCGCCCTTAAACTGGCTCTCTTAACTAATTCACGCAGAGACAAAGAAATAGCGCGCGCATGCGATCGCATAGATGAGATGAATACATATATATAGAAAAGCATCAGTCATAGCTCTCGAAGTATAATATAATATAATATAGAATAGCTCTCGAAGATAGCTATTCCGGCGGCTAGCTTCCCACGCTATGCGTGCCGCCCTCGCACCTGTGAAAGCTTTTCCTAGACGCTAGATCTATACTATTCCTGCGCAACCTTGAGCGATCGGAAAGCGCGTTTTCCACGCCTGGCCGGCGGAGAGGGTAGGCTTCGTTCCGGCCGCGAAGCTCTCCACATCCCCGTAAGGAGCCTGGTGGTGGTCTCGTGCTGACGATGCCCTCTCGGTGAGCGCATATTTCCCCCCTCATCTTTTAAGAGATTCAATACATACAAGCATTTGTCTCGCAAACCAGATTTATTTCAAGGGAATTTTCCACGTCTCAATAATTTCTCTCGTCGTATTCGAGTGCTGATTGCCGTGTTATAGTTTGTTAACGAAGCTTCCCCTCAAGTCTAAATGTTGTAAGGCGGTTTGTCGTGTGCGTATCATGGCCACGCATGCTTATATCGCCTTTCCTTTTCTCTACCACGGTTGCGCTTTAAAACCACGGCGCTGCAAGTTTGCTTTCCTTTCCTTCCCTCTTCTCCGCCCTTAAACTGGCTCTCTTAACTACTACACGCAGAGGCAAGAAACAGCGCGCGCTTTAGATCCTATAGATGAGATGAATATTTACAATTATTATTAGGGTTATAATTATATTCGAGTGCTGATTGCCGTGTTATAGTTTGTTAACGAAACTACCCCTCAAGTCTAAATTGTAAGGCAGTTTGTCGTGTGCGTATCATGGCCACGCATGCTTATATCGCCTTTCCGTTTCTCTACCACGGTTGCGCTTTAAAACCACGGCGCTGCAAGTTTGCTTTCCTTTCCTTCCCTCTTCTCCGCCCTTAAACTAGCTCTCTTAACTACTACACGCAGAGGCAAGAAACAGCGCGCGCTTTAGATCCTATAGATGAGATGAATATTTACAATTATTATTAGGGTTATAATTTATTCGAGTGCTGATTGCCGTGTTATAGTTTGTTAACGAAAAATCGACTGTCGCGGACAACACCAGCCCCTTTCCACATAAGTATGAGGCTCGGAGCAGGAGCTATGGCGCTTGAAAGTAACCGCTGGCTTGACGAACCAACCGACTGAGCTACCTTTCCGGGCAACATTGAAGGATCACGAGTTCAAATCACAAGTTATGTTCCTTTTTTTTCCCCCTTTTTTTTTCTTTCTTTTTAATGTCTTTTCCTTCATTTTATCACTGTACGTAAACCCTCCTAAAAAAAATTATATATCCTCAATTATGTGTGGCCACACATGTGCAGGTCATAAATACCAGGTTCTCTAGCCGAGTGCCATCCATGCGGTATAACCGAGCTCAGATTGGCCCACCTTGACTGATCAAATTGGGCACCACTGTAGGTTAAATGAGGCGTACAACTCCTGCGGGACCCGCCGTGGTTGCTCAGTGGTCATGGTGTTAGACTGCTGAGCACGAGGTCGCGGGATCGGACCCCGGCCACGGCGGCCGCATATCGATGGGGGCGAAATGCGAAAACACCCGTGTACTTAGAATTTGGTGCACGTTAAAGAACCCCAGGTGGTCGAAATTTTCGGAGTCCTCCACTAAGGCGTGCATAATCAGAAAGTGGTTTTGTCACGCAAAACCCCATTCTCGAATTTTTAATTGAACTCCTGCGGGGACGGTAGAGTATCCGTCTCCAGTGCAAAAGGACCGTGATTCAAATCCCGGTGCAGCGCAATTCTCCACCGGAAAATACAAAAAAAACGTGTGTTGAGAAAATTGCACAAACAGGCCTGGAGTGCGGCCTGATCCCGGTGACCAGAACCGGTAACGCACTCTCTCACCATAGCAGGATTGGCCACCCTGGTGCAGTACTGGGCCACAACCTCCTATATGAATACAACAATCAAACCCCGGCCCTCAGTCCCCAGCAGCCGCGAAGCAACTGACCACGGCGGCGGTCAGATCTGTGACGCTGCAGAGGGTGCTAAGAATACCTGGCTCCGGACAGGCCGCCATTGGAATCTGAACTTGGCAACGTTTAACGTTAGAACGCTATCTAGCGAGGCGAGTCTAGCAGTGTTGTTGGAGGAATTAGAGGGTAGTAAATGGGATATAATAGGGCTCAGTGAGGTTAGGAGGACAAAAGAAGCATATACAGTGCTAAAAAGCGGGCATGTACTGTGTTACCGGGGCTTAGCAGAGAGACGAGAACTAGGAGTCTGATTCCTGATTAATAAGGAAATAGCTGATAACATACAGGAATTCTATAGCATTAACGAGAGGGTGGCAGGTCTTGTTGTGAAGCTTAATAAGAGGTACAAATTGAAGGTGGTACAAGTCTATGCCCCTACATGCAGTCATGATGACCAGGAAGTCGAAAGCTTTTATGAAGACGTGGAATCGGCGATGGGTAAAGTCAAAACAAAATACACTATACTGATAGGCGACTTCAATGCCAGGGTAGGCAAGAAGCAGGCTGGAGACAAGTCAGTGGAGGAATATGGCATAGGCTCTAGGAATAGCAGAGGAGAATTATTAGTAGAGTTTGCAGAACAGAATAATATGCGGATAATGAACACCTTTTTCCGCAAGCGGGTTAGTCGAAAGTGGACGTGGAGGAGCCCGAATGGTGAGACAAGAAATGAAATCGACTTCATACTCTGCGCGAACCCTGGCATCATACAAGATGTAGACGTGCTCGGCAAGGTACGCTGCAGTGACCATAGAATGGTAAGAACTCGAATTAGCCTAGACTTGAGGAGGGAACGGAAGAAATTGGTACACAAGAAGTCAATCAATGAGTTAGCGGTAAGAGGGAAACTAGAGGAATTCCGGATCAAGCTACAGAACAGGTACTCGGCTTTAACTCAGGAAGAGGACTTTAGTGTTGCAGCAATGAACGACAATCTCATGGGCATCATTAAGGAGTGCGCAATAGAAGTCGGTGGTAACGCCGTTATACAGGAAACCAGTAAGCTATCGCAGGAGACGAAAGATCTGATCAAGAAACGCCAATGTATGAAAGCCTCTAACCCTACAGCTAGAATAGAACTGGCAGAACTTTCTAAGTTAATCAACAAGCGTGAGACAGCGGATATCAGAAACTATAATATGGATAGAATTGAACAGGCTCTCAGGAACGGAGGAAGCCTAAAAACAGTGAAGAGAAACTAGGAATAGGCAAGAATCAGACGTGTGCGTTAAGAGACAAAGCCGGAAATAACGTTACTAATATGGATGAGATAGTTCAAGTGGCTGAGGAGTTCTATAGAGATTTATACAGTACCAGTCGTACCTACGACGATAGTGGAAGAGAGAATAGCGTAGAGGAATTCGAAATCCCACAGGTAACGCCAGAAGAAGTAAAGAAAGCCTTAGGAGCTATGCAAAGGGGGAAGGCAGCTGGGGAGGATCAGGTAACAGCAGATTTGTTGAAGGATGGTGGTCAGATTGTTCTAGAGAAACTGGCCACCCTGTATACGCAATGCCTCATAACCTCGAGCGTACCGGAATCTTGGAAGAACGCTAACATAATCCTAATCCATAAGAAAGGGGACGCCAAAGACTTGAAAAATTATAGACCGATCAGCTTGCTGTCCGTTGCCTACAAAGTATTTACTAAGGTAATCGCAAATAGAATCAGGAACACCTTAGACTTCTGTCAACCAAAGGACCAGGCAGGATTCCGTAAAGGCTACTCAACAATAGACCATATTCACAGTGTCAATCAAGTGATAGAGAAATGTGCAGAATATAACCAACCCTTATATATAGCTTTCATTGATTACGAGAAAGCGTTTGATTCAGTCGAAACCTCAGCAGTCATGGAGGCATTACGGAATCAGGGTGTAGATGAGCCATATGTAAAAATACTGGAAGATATCTATAGCGGCTCCACAGCCACCGTAGTCCTCCACAAAGAAAGTAACAAAATCCCTATAAAGAAAGGCGTCAGACAGGGAGATACGATATCTCCAATGCTATTCACAGCATGTTTACAGGAGGTATTCAGAGGCCTGGAGTGGGAAGAATTGGGGGTAAAAGTTGATGGAGAATACCTTAGCAACTTGCGATTCGCTGATGATATTGCCTTGCTTAGTAACTCAGGAGACCAATTGCAATGCATGCTCACTGACCTGGAGAGGCAAAGCAGAAGGGCGGGTCTGAAAATTAATTTGCAGAAAAGTAAAGTATTGTTTAACAGTCTCGGATGAAAACAGCAGTTTACGATAGGTAGCGAAGCACTGGAAGTGGTAAGGGAATACATCTACTTAGGGCAGGTAGTGACCACGGATCCGGATCATGAGACTGAAATAACCAGAAGAATAAGAATGGGCTGGAATGCGTTTGGCAGGCATTCTCAAATCATGAACAGCAGGTTACCACTATCCCTCAAAAGGAAAGTGTATAACAGCTGTGTGTTACCAGTACTCACATATGGGGCAAAAACCTGGAGGCTTACGAAATGGGTTCTGCTGAAATTGAGGACGACGCAACGAGCTATGGAAAGAAGAATGATGGGTGTAACGTTAAGGGATAAGAAAAGAGCAGATTGGGTGAGGCAACAAACGCGGGTAAACGACACCTTAGTTGAAATCAAGAAAAAGAAATGGGCATGGGCAGGACATGTAATGAGGAGGGAAGATAACCGATGGTCATTAAGGGTTACGGACTGGATTCCAAGGGAAGGGAAGCGTAGCAGGGGGCGGCAGAAAGTTAGGTGGGCGGATGAAATGAAGACGTTTGCAGGGACAACATGGCCACAATTAGTACATGACCGGGGTAGTTGGAGAAGTATGGGAGAGGCCTTTGCCCTGCAGTGGGCGTAACTAGGCTGATGAGGATGATGATGATGATGATGATGATGATGATGATGATGATGATGATGATGAAAAGGTATATTCGCGGCACTCCGTAGTGATTATGTATGCTCAAGAGCTTTATTGCCTTATCCTTTTAGAAAATGTGAAACTGCTTTGGAATTTAGGTCACTTAAAGACACACAAAGGGTAGTAAGCAAAGCGGCAAGAACACCTGAAGCAATGATCAAGAAGATTAGACAAATCCGCGTACTAACGGCCCTCCCCGTGGTGTCAGAACGATCGCAGTGCCAGCGTTGCATCAATTAATTATTTTAGGAAAACTCGCGTATGCGACTTATCCCCTGTGTCTAGTCGTCAACGAATGATATGCGACAACGCGACCGTGAGCCCTTAAGTAGATTCTGTGCTCAATCTTGGTGTAAGGAGAATCACTGATACATGGCGGCGTGATTAAAGTTGGAGGTGTTCACATTCATGTATAACTCGTGTGCTCTCAGTTACTCGCCGCCGTATCTCGTACGGTTTGCCGCGTCAGAATTAACAGCGCTCGTCATGTCTTTCATCGGCTGACGACTGTACACAAATCGTGTACCGCAAATCACTGAAACATGGTGGTTGCGTTAGGGTAACAGGTGTCCAGATTCATGAGCAACTCATGTGCTTTCAGTTACTCTCTGTAGAACGTTTTGCAGCGCGATAACGTGTGCTGCAGAGGAGCAGCACTCGCACTATCGTGTTTCACGCGCTGACGATTGCTAGCATGCGTATGGGTGCCCCTACCTTTGCCAGATGACGACTATCCTTTTACTCAAAACATAATAAGCACCTGTGCGATAGCAGGCAGCACGGAAAATCTCCGCCGCGCTTGACGGTTTGATGAACATATGTTTTGAGAGAAGGCAATGCTTAAGCTAACAGCCGGGGAAAAGTGCGAGGAAACGCATGCATTGGTGGACGTGGGTACACGCTGCGAAGGCATCAGCGGCATTCCCAAACGATCACTTTCACGAGTTTACGCCACCTGAGGCGTCGGCGGTCTACTGAAGACCACGCTACTGGCACAAAGGGAGGGGGAGAGGGGTAACCCGCGGTTGACGGTCCTGGACTGTACTTTCACTATACGTATATGTTATTTACCCGAGAGCCCCAGACTAAGTCGACTAGGTTACCTAGTGTAGCTTCTTCTAGGGGGTCCCTCCCAAATCTTGGGATTTTGGCTCAGATGGGCACACCTCACTGCATGATAATTTTGTCACTGTCCGAATTTTCTGCAGAACGGATATAGAACAAGCCATCAGAAGCGTAGAGCAGTCTTGGAAACTAGTGGACTTGAAACAGCTCAAGTGGGAAAGAAAAAAAATTAATTTTACTTTATTGTTTGCACCTAATGTACCTTTGCACCTAATGCACCTTTTGCACCTATTGCGCCTATTTTACTAGGCTCAGCGTATTTCGAATGTCTTCAGGGCACACAAAAATGTCCTGCTGCTCACCGCCATCACACAAATGCGGTGCCATTAGTTTCGGAGGTTCCTCTAATCCTCTTCATTCTACTGCTTTACTTTTCGTTACCGCACAAAAAGATGACACTAGCTTCCTTACGTTCCACACTTTTGTTTGTAATTTCTTTTCACTAGTACTGTGGTAAGTAGTAAAGACGTAAGAGCAGCTGAAAGCACTATCATAAGCTTCATTGTCTATTCTATATATAAAGCATTCCTATGGAGGCGTCAACGTTTTTCGACTGTACCAAAATAAGAATGACGATAAACACCGAACGCAAGCATGACGCAAACTTAATCGAACACACTCAAAGAATCCATTCCTCAAGGCTGGTCAGCGGATTCCCACAGACCTATCCCGGAATAGTGGCATCGCCACAAAACTGGTGGCTGCCACTGTCACCACCTGTTTTACAGCTTTGCCCAAGCTCTGCGCGACACAGGAGGCATGCTCATGTATGCTTGATCGAGCGGCCGTGACGGAAAAAGTACAATGAATACAGAGGAAACAAAAGAGTAATTAGTTTTACATTATCTTATAGATGCTTACAGCAGCAGCACTACCATATGAATCTTCAAAACTAATAGCAGGAACAGAGCATGCTGTAGTGAATATTATTGCAGTGTGAGTACAGTCAAAATGAATTCACCATAAACGCCCTAAGGCGTCTGCGATGTTTAACATGCCATGCTCGCTCACTTTTATCGTGAACTCCTGCTGCAAATCCATCGGCTATAGACAAGGCCAGATTGGAAGCCGAGTTCTAGTTCCGGTTGTCCACGGTGCCTTCTTGCCAAGCAATGTCCAGGTGATGCCAACTGTGAAGGTGGGTGGGACCCAGACCAGCGCATCAAATTGTCTGTAGATGTTGCTGGACAAAGTGCCGACACGTCTGAGGTTCTTATGCTCGGAATCCCATCTGCTTGCACCTCTCATGCAGCCATGCGCTTTTTCAAATGGCCATATGTCTCTGTTTGGTGCCATAGCATTTACTGGCCTTCTCTTTGGCATGACACCTTGGTTGGTGAACAGCTTCTCGAACCTGTTACAGAAGTATGCTTGCCTGGGCCAAGTAGTCACAGGGGACCTGGATCATGAGTATAACACCTAATAAGAATAAATTGGAGTGCCTAGTTGAGTTTCTTGTTATCCTAGAAAACTACACAATCAGTGTATTCTACCGGCACTAAGCTCAAGGGCTGAAACTTGGTGGATAACAAAGAATCTTGAAAACAAACAGGACTGTGCAATGCTTGGTGGATTAGACTATGACAGGTTTAGCATTATGAGACAAGAACTATACAGTACTTTTTGGACAGCAAATGAGTGTAGCCAATATACTGGCTGAGAGTAACTGAAGTGGAGCTGGATAGGTCATTTAATGGAAAGAGCAGATAATCGGCATTCTTAATTTAGGAATTTCTGCCAAGGGGAGGGAAACATGGTGAAGGGCAGCAGATGCCATAGTAGCCTGGTACTGTTAAGAATTCTGTAGGCATAGTATGGAGTTGGTTTACAAAAGGCAAGATATCTATAGAGATCAATGTTACCTTGAAAGCTTTTCGTACAAGAGAACCGGGCGCATTGTTCGTCCAAAAATTACGAGTTTTGTGGGTATTCAAGGTGAGCGAAATTTAGCACAGCTCTGCTGTTTCTCATTTGTTTGAATGTGTTTCTGACTGTAAAGTACTATGCACCATCAGCTTCCTGCACATCATCCTCTTTCATTATTTCCAGTTTTTTATTCCGACACTTTCTTTGCCGCTTCCCCAGGGCATGCCCTTTGTCGTCGTTTTCGTGCCATATATAGTTGTGACTGCTTGGGTCACTGGGTATGTACACAAATAGACAACCTACTGCTGGTTATTGTATGGCGTAATCGACAACATCGGAACAGGGTATGCGCAACTGAGTATGTGCTCATTCTTTGCTAATCCCCCAGAATGGGTACGCTAGTGAGACACACGGGGTATGAAGCCTTAACTGCATTTTGATATTTATTTATTTATTTGTCTACGCATACACCTATCACTACTGGACCTTCTACCCATGCTCACTCACGTTGCCTAGCTGCAGGCCTGCTCAAGATTACCTGCTGCGTGTTTGAGCACATGCTGGAACTGGGAATCGTGCATCCATTTTCCAGCCCATGATTAAGACCATTGCACATGGTACCCAAGATGACTCCAGGTGACTTGAATGAGACCTACCAATGTTTGATGCTACCGTCCCCGACTGCTAGCTAGTGTCACACGTTGAAGACTTCGCAGCATCACTACACGAAGCTATCTTCTACAAAACCTCTCTTCTCATCCTCTAAACATTTTCCACTTGAAGCATCACACATTACCGTCATCTATGACCCACAGAGTTAACAGCCACAGGCAGTGATGCTGTGCTCATGTGGTTTGCTATAGCTGCAACCTCACCAACTCGGACAAGCTTCGTGGAATTTATATTTCAACACTGTGTTGGATCTGCATTTTTGATCGTGATAACCCTTACAGTGCATTAAAAAGAGGGTGTATGAAGAAGGGCACCTGATCGTATATATTTAACACAATTCCTTGCTTTTTGTTTACGTGAGGATATGCATTTTCTTAACGATAAAAGTTTGTTTGCAGACAGTGCAGACATAAGTTTATTCAGGCTGTTTTTTCCTTGCCATAATTTAATAATTACCGACTTTAGGAGCTGTAGGTTATGTTAACTTCAGACTTTGCTGTTTTTAGTTACATCTAGTAACTTATTGCTTGGTAAATTTTCTAGTCGAGCATCATGTGGTGTAGTGCAAAGCAGCTCACTTGAGAGGCATGACATGCTCCATGCTTAAAAAATGAACTGTTTGAAGAATTCTGGGAGTAATATTAGAACAGGCAACCCTTAGTGAGCACTGCTTTCGTCACAAAATGTCGGAATCACCTAGGCGTATGCTGTCATGCTGCGTTATGTTCAGCTTGTAATGAGTATAAAAGAAACAAAATTGGAGTTGCGGAGTTTAAAGCCCTATGGCTACCGCCTCTTTTTATAACTGTGACATTATAAAATTTTTGAGGACGCAAGCAGGCATGCGTGAATAAGAACCCTGTTAAGGTTTTGCTAGGACCCATGTGGCGTGCATAACCAAGCAGCACACGAGTCGCTCGCGTCTCATCTAGTACTATTATTTTCACTGTAAAGCGACCAATATCAGTAAGTCTGATCAACCTTCATTAATCTGTTAGCAATATTTAACCACTTAAGGTGCGTCTGTATTGAGTGTTTGAAGCACTTCTTGCTATTCAACTCTTGAGGCGTTTACTTTGTTTTTATGTGCTGTAAGATTAGTTAGAGATTCCTAATAAAACTGCTAACGGGAAAGTGTGGGTTGGTATATTGGTCATGCCAATCTAAATCTGTTAAGTCTGACACTGTCAAAGCATTTGGCACTATTAGTGAGCTTCACTTCATTACAGATATGCATTATGATGTATTACCAAGTGAAAGTAAAAATTCCGGCAAGTAGAGAGTTCTAGAGCACCTGGTATTACAGCAAAGCGGGCGGTGCAGTATTTTCAGGGCAACAGGAACATCGAAACTGGAACTTGGGCGCCCTTACGACCCGGCCAGCAACGCAACGCACTGTTTGCTTCACCGCACTACATAACTGTGCTGCGATGAAGGTATTGTGGACGTTTATACACACACGTTACTTCATCCCAACTTTGTACAGAACCTCACGTCCCATTGATAGACCTAAAAGTGCGAAAAACGGGCAGAGATGCACCTGAACATCACAGGGCGCGGCATTAAGCTCCATCTCACTGTGCTTATAGCGCCCTTAGTACCAAAAATCCTAAAAGATCTACTCTGCATTTGGCATATTCTGGCAGACCATGTGATGTCATTAGAGCTCTTTAACGTCCACAGTACTACAGTCTAAGTGTAAAGCCCGCGATGAAGGCAAATCACACGAAGTCACGGACAGCGCACTAACGCTGAACTCTATTGAAAGCGTACGCTGCCTCATTTCAAGGACGCGTCAATAGTTGTGAGCAAACACCACCTTAAGCAATATATCACTTACGTGACTGACTTCGTGGCCAGGAACACGTACGATACCTCCGCCTTCGACGCGCGACAAGTAAAGGTGCATGTTCGATGTGATGACGCTGCCGAAAAGAGCGGACCGGGCGACGTTGCTGTACAGTGCCGGTTCGCAAACTGTGTCGCCGAGGCGCTACGCCACTCCACTATTTCAGTCGTCAGCCCCACCGAATTCTTCAGAAATACGGGCCTCGCACTACCAGAGCTCACCGACACAAAAAGCCGACATATCGCACCACTAGCGCTCCATGACTTTTCGCCAATAAACACTGAACGCAGCGCAGAGACGTCACACAAGCAGCGGTCAGCATGTGCCAGAGAGCAGGCACGCCAAGGCGTCACTTGGCGCTCGCGTCGCCATTCTCGAAAGCCCCTAAACGATCCTGTCTGTAGGCAACTAGGATCAGGTCACGTGAGGGATTTTTGTACGACATTTAGACGCATGCACGTCCATGGCGTCCATCCGGTGCCCTTGGTGTTCACCGCTCGATATCGCAGTCAAAGCCGCAGCAGGTCCAGCGCCGAGAACGCGACGTCATCACGTGGTCACGTGGGTTCTCATGACTCGAAGGACCGTTCAGCGGCGCCACTTCCTACTCATTGGCAGTGCCGTCACGTGCCCAATGACGCACGCATTAGGCACACATTTAGTCAGCCAGAGCCGTGGAGCCGGCGTGGCGCCGGGGAAGCGTGCTCCGGAGGCACACCACGGAGGCACGGTTTCAATATCCACACCAAGCCGAAAATTTTCAAATTCTCTTTCCGAAGCTATTCCTTTACTTTGTTTACAGGAATCTCCCTGAGAAGTTTGATGTCGATCCGAGTCTTTTAAGGTGTAAGCCTTTAGTGGCTCACGAGTGTGCGGGCGCAGTCCGTGGTCGACGCAGGAAAGCGGTGATCACCGGCGAGGGGATTAAGGAGAGGAGGCTCCACTGGCAACAGAAGCAAGGAGAGGAGGCGCCCCGCCAGCAGCGCTGTACGTGTGGGCGCGTGGGAGAGCGCGGACATGCGCGTGGGGGTGCGCGCACATCGGCGACAAACCTTGCAGCCATTATGAATGTGATTGCATCGCATGCTCATCCCATCCCATGATGGAAAAATCGCACCCACGCACGCACAAACACGGCGATGTTCTACCGATAAGATGGGCCATAGGCCAAATAAATATGGGGTAGTATTTTCTGTCGCCACAGGGAGAGCTCTAAGAGACTTCTGAAGCCTAAAGTAATAGTGCCCCAATTCAATAGGTTACTTTCAAAACCAGCGCAAAAGTAACGCCTTATCATAGGCGGCGCGCTGGAGGCAAGGTGATGATCTTACACTCGGCTCGTTTGAGAACGCTGTCTTTCTTGCGCGTGTACGCGAAGAAACATGGGATTTCTTTCTTTCGCGGGCCCATTTTAAAGGGGTAAAAGAGCACCGCCAAAGAAAACGTGCCACAAATAACGAAAATTCGTGTTCTCGATGTCGACTAAACACGTGTACGCAAATACACAATAGCTTGTTTCAAACTACAGACAATCGGTTTCATCTGCAAAGCAAAGCTTCGCTGTTTTCAAACTAGGTGGGTGACAGCTGACACACACACACACACACACACACACACACACACACACACACACACACACACACACACACACACACACACACACACATATATATATATATATATATATATATATATATATATATATATATATATATATATATATATATATATATATATACCTGATGAAGATCGGTCCACCGATCGAAACTGTCGAAATTAAATACTTGTTCTGTTTACCTTGTAGCACCACTCATGTTCTTTACGTTTGAAAGGTAGCCTGAAGAATCCCTCTTTGCCTACGTTATATACAAATATATATATATATATATATATATATATATATATATATATATATATATATATATATATATATATATATATATATATATATATATATATGGTCTTTCCGTGTCGTAGGCGCACATTGGTTAGAGCTATGAATCGATCTCATGGCATCATGCCTGGCATTTGAACCTTTATCCATGAGGCCTGCGAGCGGATGCGTGTTATCGTCTCTCTGTAAATATCAACGTCTTGCCGAGTGCGAGCTATATGGTCTGTATCTTCAATTGCAGCTACTTCAGTGGAGATCCGAGGCGGCACGGACGAAGGCGGGGTCTTTAACGACTTCGACAGCCAGGAGCTGTTGAAGAGCGTCGTCAAAGGCAACCTCGAACCCCTTCCCGCCGGCTCCAAACACATGGTCACCATCAGCCTGCCGCGTCGCTGGGCTACGGCGCCCCGTGGCAACGATAGCTTCTACCTGACGGCGTACTTGGCTGCACGCGTTCTTAATGCTGAAGGGCTGAAGTCGAAAAGGTCCAACGTCATTCGAGTGAAATTCGAAATCGCAAACTTCACCGCCGAATTAGCCTCTGAAGTAGCTGACGCCCTCACGCCGGCAAAGCCTTCCCCGAAGGCCAGCCCAGCGACAATCACTACAAGACCGGCCAGGACCGAGCCACCTCTCGATCCGGCAACAACCCCCACTGCAGAGGTTCATCATGAAGGCCAGAGATCCGTCTTCGTTTGGATCCTGGTGGTGTCAGCGGCCGCAGTCGTCGTTATGGCAGTCATTATTACGCTGCTGCTGAAGATCAAATCGGACTACAGTGATGAAACTAACACCAACACAAGGCAGAGGACAACATAAACCATGCCAAGTTAGTGCCGCACGGGGCAATTCTGGGCAAAATAAATGATAGGGCAAGCCTGGGCATGTGAGACGTTATCTATGACATTAATAATGCGAAAGCCTTAGATGATTCATAGGTCGAAAAACCCGATGTCCGGCGTTATGGCACCCAACTTCATAGGGAGTCGAACCCAGGACCTTTGGTAATGATTAGGCCGAATCATGCCATCAATTCCTTTATAAGGAAGCGTGAAGCTGAGGCGAAGAAGCATCAGTACGACCTGTGGTGTTAAGGGAAAGCTAATTAAATAGAGGTAATTAAGGCACTCGAGCCTACGTTTGGTGGGAGTCGAACCCACTTGGACATGTGGGCTAACCGGTCAAATCTCCAAATTGGATTGCGATCGACATCGTGAGGATCAAAAGTTCAACCAACTACCTTTGCTGTCAATTAAGGCGAAGTGAATTAAGGCACAGTTGATTAAGGTACTCAAATCCACGACCTCTGGTGAGAGAAAACAATAGGAAGTAACAACGCATTCGAATGAAAATGTCGAGTGATGTAATGAATGTCTCCTTTTGCCTTCATCTTCTTTAGGGTAGGCTAAAATAACTGTCATCTTTTATTTGGCTAGGAGGTGTAGGTTCCTTTTACACCCTCCCGATCAACTTTTTGTTACCTTAGGATTTTGTTGTTCATTTCAGCCTATTTTCTCACACACGGTAATGGCATTTCTATTGTTGCGCTTCTGCAACACATGCGAGAAGCTAACGATTATTTTATTGGACGACACCAAACAGGGGCTATTTATTGCCACTTGTGACGTGACTGTCTGACTATCAAAACAAACGCAGTAGTGCAGCGGTTAGCGCACAGTACTAGCACATACTCTTCTTCCTGAGTAAGTCGCGAGCACCAAAACTTACGTGACAACTTGCATGTGTGATAGCGCATGGCCTGCTTAGTCATTCTGATTACTTCATCGCATAAGGTGAAAGCAGCATTCGAGGTTTTCCATACGAAAATCGCTTGATACAGGTGAAGCACCACGAATTTTGATATTGTTATCCTGTACTAAGCCATGGAAAAAATCGCGTCGTCTATACATGATTCATTTATCGCTTAATCGGGCAGATTTTAGGGAAAATGATACGTTAAAAACTGGATTCTGACTTGGTGAGTGAGAGGATGCGTACCTTTAGCCTTCTGCCTGTATGAAATTTTCAAATACGCTGGAATTACAAAAACGCATGTCCCCGAATAATTGAAGGCTAAACAGGGAAAGAGAAAAACTAATCGGAGAACCTGTCAATGAAGTCTATTCAGCAAGACCAAAGATGAAGATGCACATTTGTATTAGTCCAGCTAACTTCTACTTGGGAATGCAACCATTGCAATTTGAATTTTTCTTGCCTTTCACTTTCTTTTTTCGATGCACGGTTCATTGTCCCTAACGTCAGCTTTACAGCGAAGCTTCATACAGCTACCTTCCGGCGGTGGTCGATGTCCGTCCGTCTACGCGTCGCGTCGACACGAAAAAATGTTTCGTCTCCTGTTTCTCGCGAATACTCTGCGACTCTCAATCTAACGTGGTTATCTTGGGAGGAAAATCATACTTAAATTGGCTACCAAGACGACTGTATCATTACGCCGGGTTTCATTCACTTGTCGTCTTTAGTTCACAGTGAAGTTGTAAACGTTACAGAATTCCCGTCTGCTGTCAATACTTGGCCGTCTACAGAGGGAGTATGGTTGTAGAAAACGGCTGTAACTCTTGCTTTATTAAAACTATCCTGACGCAAATTATATGAAAATTAGCTGCTAAGTCGACTATAACGTTACGCCGACTTTCATCTACTTTTCATAATTACGTAGTTCACAGTGAAGCTGTAAATACTGTGCGATTCCCGTCTGCCATGCGGCGGTACTTCACTACTTCGTAAAAGAATAAGAATAAATCACTACACAGTCAAAAGATGTATTCGCTCTCTGTGTCCTTCGATATTAATATTAATAAAGAATAATGATAATGCCTATACATACATAGATACGTCGATTGAGGTAAAACACAACGCAGCTTCGCTGCTCTTTCTTCGTCACAGTGGAAGGGCTGATGAATTTTGCTATCAATAGTAAACTGTACATCCCGGATGTCGGTAGACATTGACTTGCTTAAAGGCAAAATCATTATCAATTGCGCTGCTGGATAAGTATATCTTTGCACATGCATAAATAGAGAGGGTGCCGCTTGCCATGGACAATACGAACAATCCCGGCGAGCTGTACGAACCGATATATACACTCTCTCCAAGAACAGCGTTCCTTTGTGTGACCTATTAGTGGCTACATATTAAGTAAGCAAAGGACGTCAATAAAGTATACTTTATGCTTTTTACGAGAACCATGCGGTTCCAAAGCTGTACGTAGAACATCAACCCCATTTAGAATGCTTTTGGAAGGGGATTGAAGAATGTGTCGTTGACCTCCATATCGACACTCCGTACTTGCGCACTCTTTTCAAGAAAGGTGGTCACCTCTACAGACTCCGAGATACACAACGAGTCATCCTTCGGTGATAGCACAGTTCTTGAGTACTTTCATATGGTCAGGGTAATCGCCCGTTACGCCAACAATGCCAACCACCGTGGATGCATCGCGGTGCTGGGGAAGATGGAAGCCCATCACAGCAGACGCCGAAGGAACGGCACGGGCACTCGTTGCGTGCGCCGACTTGTACGCCGAGGGCGAATGCCATTGGCTGCATGGGAACATCGTCGACGCAAAGTGCTATTTGCCGCTCCATTTCTGCGCAGTTTTACTCTTGTGGCGACGGCAACACTTCGTCAAAGCGACAGTGCCTGTATTTCTGGAGCGCACCGGCGTGTCGGTGCGGTTTCTAGAGTGCCCACGAAAGAATATCCTTATTTTGTTTCGCTAGGGACGCGGACCTGCGATGCCCCCACTGACAAGGCGAGCAGCGCTGTGGAAGCTGCAGGACTCCGTAGCCAATACGAAGGCAGAATGCTTCTCGGGATGTGTTCATCAGCGCCGCATCGTCAGCTCACCGCCATATAATTTGTGGTGTACGACTTTTACACGCAACATGTAATCTATCGATGTAATGTATCATGTGTCAAGGAAAAATAAATCTCTTTAATTCCATCAACAGCCAGACAGTTACGCCCGGCACTATATTTCGCTGCGCAAGAATACTACCTGCATAAACCTACTACCTTCTTCAGAGCTGCAAATGACTTGTGAGATGGACTATCGGCAGCTGGGAATGATCCATGACGCGGTGAGACAGCTTAGGCTGGCTGGTAACAATTTTGCAAGTGTGAAAAACATTTGGTGCATACATTATACGTTCAGATGTGTGCAAAATAAACAGTGACGCTGCGTTACTGCAACCTGAGTGATGTCGGCTCAAGGCAGCTGCCATTCTAAGTATTTTTACAGAGAAGCTGTTAGTTGGACGGTATTTTTCAAGGCGTCGACATGACGTGAAAGAAAACCTTCAGCCATTGAAGCGATAAATGCATATATTCTTTAGTATCACGTGTACAACATTCATCTCGGAATATTTTTCATAAAGAGCAAACACAAGCATTCACATGACATAATTGTTAATAAGCTGCTCGTGTTAACAATGTGAAGCACGTAGCGCTCCCAAAGTATGTTTCCCGGTAAAGGTTATTGTTGCGCGAGCTGCCGCGCCGACAGCAGCTTGTGATGTGAGGAGTGACGTCACTAGCCTTTCATATATAAAGAAACCAGCCTAGCAAATGATTTCATTGTTGTTGTTGCAGCGATGCGATGGGTAGGCAAGACATAGGACTTCCGAGCAGCAGCGTGAGTATGAAGAGAGGCAAAGGGAAAACAAACGGCAATGCGACCAGCTGCGGCGCGTTGCCACTGGTCGTCATCTCATCATCATCATCAGCCTGCTTACGCCCACTGCAGGGCAAAGGCCTCTCCCATACTTCTCCAACTACTCCGGTCATGTACTAATTGTGACCATGTTGACCCTGCAAACTTCTTAATCTCATCCGCCCACCTAACTTTCTCCCGCCCTCTGCTACGCTTCCCTTCCCTTGGAATCCATTCCGTAACTCTTGATGACCATCAGTTATCTTCCCTCCTTATTACGTGTCCTGCCATGCCCATTTCGTTTTCTTGATTTCAACTAAGATATCGTCAACTCGCAGTTGTCCCCTCACCCAATGAGCTCTTTTCTTATCCCTTAACGTTACACCTGTCATTCTTCTTTCCATAGCTCGTTGCGTCGTCCTCAATTTAAGTAGAACCCTTTTCGTAAGCCTCCATGTTTCTGCCCCGTACGTGAGTACTGGTAAGACACAGCTGTTATAAACTTTTCTCTTAAGGCATAATGGCAACGTGCTGTTCATGATCTGAAAATGCCTGCCATACGCGCCCCAGCCCATTCTAATTCTTCTGATTATTTCAGTCTGACGATCCGGATCCGTAGTCACTACCTGTCCTAAGTAGATGTATTCCCTTACCACTTCCAGTGCCTCACTACGTATCGTAAACTGTTGTCCTCTTCCGAGACTATTACACATTACTTTAGTTTTCTGCAAATTAATCTTTAGACCCACCCTTCGGCTTTGCCTCTCCAGGTCAGTGAGCATTCATTGCAGCTGGTCCCCTGAGTTACTAAGCAAGGCAATATCATCAGCGAATCGCAAGTTACTAAGGTATTCTGCATTAACTGTTATCCCCAATTCTTCCCAATCCAGGTCTCTGAATACCTCCTGTCAACACGCTGTGAATAGCATTGGAGAGATCGTATCTCCCTGCCTGACGCCGTTCTTTATTGGTATTTTGTTGCTTTCTTTATGGAGGACTATGGTGGCTGTGGAGCCGCTATAGATATCTTTCAGTATTTTTACATACGGCTCGTCAACACCCTGATTCCGCAATGCCTCCATGACTGCTAAAGTTTCGACTGAATCGCACGCTTTCTCGTAATCAATGAAAGCTATATATAAAGGTTGGTTATATTCCGCACATTTTTCCATCACCTGATTGATGGTGTGAATATGGTCCATTGTTGAGTAGCCTTTACGGAATCCTGCCTGGTCCTTTGATTGACGGAAGCCTAAGGTGTTCCTGATTCTATTCGCAATTACCTTAGTAAATACTTTATAGGTAACGGACAGTAAGCTGATCGGCCTATAATTTTTCAAGTCTTTGGCGTCCCCTTTCTTATGGATTAGAATTATGTTAGCGTTTTTCCAAGATTCCGGTACGATCGAAGTCATGAGGCATTGCGTATACAGGGTGGCCAGTTTCTCTTGAACAATCTGCCCGACATCCTTCAACAAATCTGCTGTTACCTGATCCTCCCCAGCTGCCTTCCCCCTTTGCATAGCTCCGAAGGCTTTCTTTACTTCTCCCGGCGTTACCTGTGGGATTTCGAATTCCTCTAGGCTATTCTCTCTTCCATTATCGTCGTGGGTGCCACTGGTACAGTATAAATCTCTATAGAACCCCTCAGCCACTTGAACTATCTCATCCATATTAGTAATGATATTGCCGGCTTTGTCTCTTAACGCATACATCTGATTCTTGCCAATTCCTAGTTTCTTCTTCACTGTTTTTAGGCTTCCTCCGTTCCTGAGAGCATGTTCAATTCTATCCATATTATACTTCCTTATGACAGCTGTATTGCCGTACAATTCCAGCACAGGGGAAATCCGCACGCCCACGTTCTCCTGTGGCTGAATAATGCACCGGAGCAGGAATTTAGAAATAAAGCATTGCACTCAGCAGTAGTAGTGGCGGGTTTCAACAGCTTCGGCAGACATCCACTTTCACTGGGCCGGGATGGCGAGTCAATTTTTCAATTCCTGTCCGTTTACTCGTCTACGCGGAAGCCACTGTTTCGTGAAGTGACACGATATAGACCACTACAGACAGAATAGTGGTTCGCAGTTATCGACTAATCGTGTTTTTATGATGGAGACCTTTCTGCCCATCTGTTAAGCAGACAGACAGTCTGCAAAGGGGATGCATCGCTACAGCAGACCAAATTTTCTACTCAATCGGGCTTTCATCTAAATTTTCGTAATCTCGTTTACATGGTAACACAAGAAAATGAGCCAGCTCTGTACGCACACTCAGCGACGGCTAGCAGTGTCGTGCTGACTGGGTGGTCCAGCTGCGTCAGCTGACTCATGGGTGAGACGTGCTTGGGCGGTGCAGGCTCTCTTGGGGCAGAATAGCAAAATATGCGAACCAAGAGCACCGGCAAATGTACACTGTTCTATGGTGCTAAAGCAGCATATTAATTAAATGCATATTACTTTAGAGTAAAAGCAGGAACAGCGCAACACAGGGCGAGCGAGTAAATAGGACAGAGCGCTGACTAGCAAACAAATGCTTTATTTGCAGAAGCCGCCTCTAAATACATCATGAAAGTGACATAAAGAACAGAAAAAGAAGGATCACAAGGATAAGTGTCAGCCACTAAGATAATCAATTTCCTTTGTTGAGAGCGAGAGGGACGCAGAGCTGACGCATGCGTCGCCACTTCTGAATATACAATATGCTTCAAAGTTTTCCCGCGCACAATTTTCACTATATCTGCCGATGATTTCGCACTTGTTAAAGATGGGGTTGTAACCACACGTCTTACAGTGCGCAGCTAGATGACTGTACTGGTTTCCGTTTCGTGAAGCGGCATGCTGGCGCAGGCGATCAATAATGCACCTCCCCGTTTGCCCGATATAGCAACATTTACAATCAAGCGGGATTTTATAGACGTCCTGCGTTCTACACTTAACAAAGTCCTGAACATGATTCTTATAGCAGCTTTTGCGGGCGACAGTATTGACAGTATTCGGGCGACAGTATTCGTTCATGATGGCGTCGAGAGTCGATAAGTTTCTGAAGACGAGGAGGTTGAATGCATCGTCCGCGATGCCTTTGATAATGTGTCCAACCTTCTCTGCCTCTGGCATGGACTTGTCGATTTTATGACAGAGGGCTAGGACGTCCTGAATGTAGGAGACATACGACTCAGTAGCCCTTTGAGCACGCGTGGCGAGTTGTTGCTTGGCGGCTAGGTGTCGGCCGGTCGGATTACCGAAAACGTCGGAAAGCTTTTCTTTGAACAAGTCCCAGATAGTCAGCTCTTCCTCGTGTGCGTAAAACCACGTTCGCGGAGTTCCGTCGAAGTGCAACACGACATTCGCCAGCCTTATGGTCGGATCCCACCTGCTCACCTTGCTGGCGCGCTCATACATTTTCAACCATTATTCCACGTCAACACCATCGAGGCCGGTGAACTTGCTGGGGTCTTGCGGCTGAGGTAGAGCAACGTACTGGGTATGCGTAGTCGGAATGCACGGGTTGTCAATATTCGTAATGACAACGACCTATCACTTATTTGTTAGTTTTTTGCATTAACATGGCTACCATAGTTCAGTCTGCTAATGACTTCCTGAACAGTTCCTCCTGTTATACTTTAATTCATTGTAATGTGCGTAGCTTGCTCAAAAATATTGACAATCTTTGCTCTCTTCTGTCATTACATAATTTCCCGTTTGATGTTATTGCTACCTCCGAAACATGGCTGCGTTCAGACGAACTGTACCATATACCCGGATATGCATTCTTCTCCACTCCTCGAAGTACGGGAACTAGGGGTGGCGGCGTTGCACTATTTGTGAGGTCTTCTTTACCGTGCTCAGTCGTTAAAGAGTACTCTTACTCATACGCGAATGAATTTGATATGCTTGTTGTGAATTCTCAATGCTTCGTTGCAGCGGTAATTTATCGTGCTCCTAACAAGAACAAATCAACTTTCATGCAACATTTTGAACATTTATTAGTTTATTTAACCAATATAAATAAACGAATAATAATATGTGGAGACTTTAACATTGATGCTATAAAGGAACATGACAGCGATTATTTTAATCTTGTTAGATCATATGGGTTCCATAACGTCATTAAAACCCCAACACGTATAACTTCACTGACATCGACACTGATCGATCATATATTGTGCAACTTTAACACCGATTCAAGCTGGTGTAATGTTTATGATTCGGCTGTAACAGATCACTCTGCTGCTGCCATCTTTTTTCATCGATCCACTCATTCTCAGGGCCATTCTCATATCTCTCATCGAGTTAACTATCCAGTATTACGTGAATGCCTTTGCTCTTTAACTATAGATGCGCAGACAAATTCAAATCAGCAATTTGACAGTTTTAGCAAAGCGTTGTGTGGTGCATTAGCGCAATCGTCAAGCACCTTCGAAAAAAGATATTATAGCACTCCTATCTGTCCGTGGATGACGAAAGGACTGCTAAAATTAATTAAAGATAAAGACTTTTGGCACACTAAAGTAAAGTCTCATAGGGGTAACAAATATTATGAACAAAAATTTCGTATAGCTCGAAATGTAGTAACTAGCGCTATACGTATTCGTAAAAAAGAGTATTACACAAATTTAATACTCCGTAATTCTGGTAAATCAAAGGCAACATGGCGCATTATCAACTCGGTAATTAAGCCATCGGTTACAGAATATACAATGCCAGACTTGAAAATCTTAGGAATATCTATGGAATCCTTAGTCTCGTCGTTTAACTCATACTTCTGTACGATTGGCCAAGCAATATCTAATAACGTACCTCTTGTTTCAGCCATTACTTACCCAGAAAGGTCGACAAACTCATTTGGTTTTGTGGACATTACAGCGGAGGAGATAGTGTCTGTAGTTAACGGCATGCCATTCAAACATTCTACTGGTCACGATGGAATATCCACAGTGGCCTTAAAGCATTGCATTGATATATTGTGCATGCCATTAGAAAAAATATTCAATCTCTCTTTCTATACTGCTACATATCCAGATTTACTAAAGATCGCTAAGGTTATTCCAATTTACAAAAATGGGGACCATAACTTATTAGAAAACTACCGTCCTATATCCGTCTTAAGTTGCCTAAACACCGTCTTTGAAAAACTTATCGTCCAACGAATCACTTCATTTCTTGAACGTGAATCCATTTTATCTTATTGCCAGCACGGTTTTCGAGCTAAACGATCGACAAGCACAGCGGTATTAGCTCTGTCTGACTACATAAATTCTAACTTGAACAACAACAAAAGTGTCCTAGGCATATTTCTAGATGTGAGGAAAGCGTTTGACACTGTGGATCATGACATACTACTCAATAAGTTAGAATGCTATGGTTTCCGAGGTCTAACTCTTCAATTTTTCCGCAGCTATCTCAATAACAGAAAACAACTAGTTTCCATTGCAGATACCAAATCCGACGTTTCTGGCATTATTACAGGGGTCCCACAAGGGTCAGTACTAGGACCAATATTTTTTTCTTTATTTGTAAACGATCTTCCTGATACCTTAGAAAACTTTTCTGCTGTGATGTATGCAGACGACACTGTTCTACTTTGTGCGCTAGACTCCTTGGACAAAACATTTCAAGCGGCTAATAATGAACTTCGGAGTGTTAACCAGTGGTTCGCGTCAAATAAGCTAACTCTGAATATAGAGAAAACTAAATATATTCTCTTTACTTCTTCGTGGAAAGCACCACTAAAAGACTGTCATTCGCTTTCTCTAAACCATAATATCCTTGAGCGGGTGAGTTCAATTCTATATTTGGGTGTCACACTAGACGAGCATCTTCATTGGAAGCCTCACATTGCATTGCTGTGTAAAAAGTTGAGCAAGGCTTGTTTTATGCTGTATAAATGCCGTTATTACTTCGACACTGCCACTCTGAGAACAATTTACTTTAGCATATTCCATAGCCATCTATCCTACTGTATTTCATCTTGGGGTAATACGTACGTTTCATACGTTGAACCTATCATTCTTCTTCAAAAAAGGGCCTTGCGATTTATGACTTTTTCGGACTACAATGCTAATTCAATGCCGCTGTTTCAAAGTTTAAATATACTGCCTTTTAATTTATTACTGAATCTTAAAACTATATTGCATACTCATAACAGCATAACCACTAACTGTCCTTTGAGCGTATCACATTTTTTACATTCCAGAAGCAATACACGCAGCGCACTTAAGGGAAATTTTCTCTTGCCAATAATGCATAATGTATATGGAAGGCGAAGGTTAAGCAACACTGGAGCACTCCCATGGAACAGCTTACCAACAGAAGTGAAACAAGCAAAATGTTTTTCACTATCAGTGAAAACCCATTATCACTCACTACTATTATCTGCATAGTTTTCATCTGGATTGTGTACACATGTTTACCCTTTTCACTTGCAGTGTATAATTTACTAAATACAAATTCCTTTCTGTCGGTTTCTCGTAGCTAATACACGTACCCTGCCTTGTGTTCTAATTGAATGTTTATGTATATATGACTTACTTATACTTCTTCGTATTGATGTTAAGATTGTGAATTAAAAACTAGCATGGATCCCAACTAGCCTTGAGCTAGGGATCCAGATGTCCTGTACAACATTTCCTGTGTACTTTCCATTTTTGAATAAATTTCAATTCAAATTCAAAATTCAAAAATCTGCGGATGCGGTGCCTTCTACTGGAAGCATCGTCCAAGGCGGGGTCAGACGTCCGCTGCGGAGCTCCCTGGCGAAGACACGTAGCCCGCACGTCCACCAAAATGTCACGAGTATAAAACTGCTTACACGTTGTATTTACAAAGCGTATATACACAGCTGCCAAGAATCCCGATAGGCTCTTGCCACTTCCTCCTCTCCACCGTCGACGACCTTGTTTTCTTTTTCCACCGTAACAATATTTAGACAGTTTAGCGTTCTTGCACACGCGCAGAGCTTTTGTCAAGCCTGGATGACTCGAAAAAGTGGGAACGAGCTTTAAGAGGATGTTGCGCAATATGAGCGGTGTTTATATTTCACCAACGCGTCCACACACCACAGCTTTATGCCTGCATGCGGAATAGGCCAGCTAAGAAAGAAAAAATATAGGCGAGAAAAATCAAAAAGAAGGGTGCCATCCGCACTCGGTGTTCGCATGTGGTCTCCCTTCCAAGTACTGACCGAACCCAATGCTGCTTAGCTTCGGGTATCGGACGAGAATAGGCGTATTAAGCATGGCGTGGAAGATTTTTTCCTTTATTACACGGAAAGCAAAAAAGTAGGTGTAATAAAAAGTGGACACAACTATACACTTAAAACTCAGGCAAACACACAGATGCATCTAACAAGTGCATCCAGGCTGGCGGAGGTTCCTGCGCAGCGTACACACTTCTTACGTAAGCAGCACTTTTGCGAAAGAAGGATTTTGTAGATCGTGTGCTTTCGGCATGGCGATCAGTCTACTTCTCCGCAGGCTTTATAAACCAAGTACTACGAAGATGTCATAGGGAGGACCGCCCGTAATCTTAAACTGTAGAAACCTTATTGTCAATGTCAATGTCTTTTTTTAAATGTCCGTTGGAGAATGTCCCCCCCCCCAAAATACAGGGCCCCTACAGTCTATGAAACAGTGATCTATGGTTTCAGCCCGTGGACAGAGTCGGCAGTTTGTTGACCACGGCACAAAGCAACCTCTCGAATTCAACCAAGTTTTAAAAAGGAGTTTCTCCGAATGTAATTTAAAGAAAAATGTTTTTACTCCAGGAGGTACACACATTCTTGGGACGCGCTTAAATACATCCTGATAAGGTCGGCTTAAATAAGATGCACGACACAAAGGGCCTGGGAAACTACAGTCCACCAGAGCTGCAGAAATTGCTTTTCGACTCGCAGTGAACACGTACTCCAGGCTGAATCTAACGTTCAAGAAAAGAAATGTGTCAACAACCTCCTTGAGAAAGCCCAAAGGGGCCTGTGGGACATCTTTGGCATTTGATGACACTAGTATATTAGGAACATAATGAACTAAACGGAGAGCTAAACGGAGAGTTGCAACATTTCACGCGAAAACGGATGGTCACTGTCTCGAAATAAAAACAGGCGAGAAACAATTTGCCTGACGAAGAGGTGGACTAATCCTAGACCACCACGTTCAAAGGGGAGGAACAGATTGTCGCGCCGCATCGATTCACAACTCGAACTTCAAATGAATGTTGCAAATACGCGATGCAGTGCCTGAAGGCGAAGCCGTGAACTATGCAGTACTTGCAGCACACACATAAGACGGGAAGCTAAGAACACGTTGCACACTTCAGCACGAATGAACCTTGACAAATTGCGCCTTTGCCATGAATTCACCTTACGTTGAATTTTGCCAACTTCTCCCGAACATTGAGCGTCGCTATTTCTATACTGTGAGAGAGGCACACCTAAATAACACAGATTTTTATCCATTGAATGCCTGCGTAAGGTGATGGCATTGTAGCCCATAATCCAAGCCAGAAACGTGAACTTTTTTCAAAGTTAACGTCTGCACCAGAAGCTGCACGAAATTCTTCTGTAATTGCAAGGGCTGTCTTTACACTCTTTTTATTGGTAGAAAAAAGGACACGTCGTCTGCATACGCAAGAACCCGAATCTCATTAGTCAGTAACTGAATGCCTTGGAAATTTTGTTCTTTAAGAATGCTCATACAAAGTGGCTCTAAATACAAGCACAACAGAAGCGGTGACAAAGGGCATCCTTGTCGTACTGATGATACAAGCCTAATCGGACAGGAGAGAGAGCCACTCACTATGAGCCTTGTTGAGCCATTAGTATAACATATCCTGACACCTCTAAGGAGCAGGGATCCGATATTTATAAGCTCTAGTACAGTAAACAGGAATGAGTGATTCACCCTGTCGAACGCCTTAGCCAGGTCTAGCTAAGGCGTTCCATTGCCACCTGTCCAATCCCTTCATCTACAGACTCTAGTACCGATCTCACAACATGAATGTCTGAATGGACCGGCCCCTAATGCCACATATTTGATGATCACCGACCACAGATCTTATTACAACTTGCATACGGTTAGCTACTACCTTTTCAAAAATTTTATAGGCCACATTGCATAAGGAGATATGCCGATATCCGTCAACTTCTTTTAATTTAGTCTCATAATCTCTTTTGGCTATAAGGACAGTGTGTCGTTCTTACATTGTAGCGGTTAGGTACCCTGCTTCCAAGGCCTAACGGTACACCTGAAGTAATAATGGGGATAAGAGGGAAAGAAAAACTGATAAAAATCGGCAGTAAGGCCATCCGGACCAGGCGTCTTGCCTTTCGCTAACTACTCGATGCATGCAGTTGCCTCGTTAATATCGATGTTTTCATTTGTATAATCGTAATCATCCTTATTCAGCTGGGCCAATAAAGATACAATTTTTTGGCAGCATCTGTATCCAATGGCTTATGGTCTCGAAATAATTTTGATAGTGTTCGAAAAACGCTTTAATTATTAGAGTAGGCTCATTAACAATGATTCCACTATACTCTGTATATAGTATTTGTCTTGACAGCACGTGTCGGCGCTCATCACCAAGGGCCCTACTGCAAGGCTGTTCTTCCAGAAAACGCTGCTCTCGCGCACGCACTAGTGCACCTCTGCATTTTTCTGTGTTGAAAGTTTGTAACTGTGATTTTGACCTTATGAATATCTTCAATATATTCAACCGGATGTAGACATTCAAGCTCATAGAATTCACTCAGAAGTCTACATAATGCTTTGTAATTATTCTTTTTTTTTTCAAAGGCCAATATTGATGATCCTTCGATAGATATCTTAGCTTCGTGTTTGAATATTTCCCACACAGCAAAGAGTGGCAAGTCATTGCGGCATAGCACGAGCTATAAGCTCAGTAACACGATTTAGGAAACACCCACGAGAAAGTAATTGGTTAATAAACTTCCACAGCTATCAGCACATACTCCGACTTTGGTGCCAACAGCTCTCAAACGATGCTGAGACTGAGAATGCTGAAAGCAAGTTCAACACTCTAACGATAAACATTCACAAATGTCATCCATAAAGTCACTATCAGGTTTCGTACCAACTCTGTAGTCACCAATTCAAATTAACTGAAATATAAAGGCGCTAGGACGAAGCTGGTGTGTAGGCCTCGCCTGCGTGAGCAGTACAAGCGCCAAACAAAAGATTTATAGCATATAAAGAGCTGCGATAAGCGGCTCCAGCACAGCGAGCACTTCAAGGGCACATTTAGCGGCCGGATTGTCGAAACCACCGAGAATCACACGAATTGACTCTACCAGGTGATTCAGCATTTTTTGTACACTTTCCTTCTCATTGTGTTCATCTCCTTGCTTGCCCGTAGTGTCACCAGTTTCATTGGCCCTATGTTTCTTGGTTTTATGGCGCTGTGGACCACTAGGGCCCGATGAAATGGCCGTGGGCCTAGAGGGCAGCAAAGGCCATTCCAGGTCTGTATCAGCCGGTGGAGGTCAATGTTTGCCGCGTGCTCTCGTCGACATTGAATTATCAGTAGACGCCGTTACCGTCCTCGATGGACGCAACCCGCCGTGGTTGCTCAGTGGCCATGGTGTTGGGCTGCTGAGCACGAGGTCGCGGGATCGAATCCCGGCCATGGCGGCCGCATTTCGATGGGGGCGAAATGCGAAAACACCCGTGTACTTAGATTTAGGTGCACGTTAAAGATCCCCAGGTGGTTTAAATTTCCGGAGTCCTCCACTACGGCGTGCCTCATAATCAGAAAGTGGTTTTGGCACGTAAAACCCTATAATTTAATTTTTTTTCGATGCACGCACAGGCAGAGGTGGTCGTGGTACCTGTGCCATGCTAGGTAGTTCTCCTGAAATAGTTTTGTGATGCTTCCGTCGCGATCGTTGGTCACTTTGGCGAACAGATTGAGCAGCCTCTTTACTTGAAGATTGGTCTCTTGCCATTTTTCGAAGAATACGGACCTCTTGTTTCATCTTCGGGCATTGCTTCGCAGTCGCTTCGTGAAAGCCAGTACAGTTGGGACATTTAAATGAGGATGCCTCGCAGTCGGTGGTATCATGCTCTCCGCCGCAACGCGAGCAGGTGGCTTTGCTTCCACAAACAGCGCTCACGTGTCCTATCTTGTGGCATTTCCGGCACTGAATAGGCCTCGGAAGGGATGGTTGTATTCAGTGTATCATGTAGCCCACTTTGACAGACGCTGGTAATGTCGGAGAAGCAAATATGAACTTGATACATCGGGAGTGCCCCAAGCGGTGACTCTCAAGAATGCGCAACGATGACCTCAAAAGGCTCTTGAGGTCCGCATGCTTCATTTCAAGCTCCGCGTCGGAAATCACTCCAGTTGTTGCCTCCTTCCCGTAAGTGTTAAAGGAGCGGACGGGGAATGCGCTTAACTGTGGAATAGTCTTTCACTTCTCAAGTATTGCGGAATTTTTCACATCTATTGTCCGGATGTTCTTGAGAGCGTTGATCCTGATCTCGGCCAGACTTTCAAAGTATTCAATTAGAAACTACTTGCTGAGGGAGTTCATGCTGCGTGATGCCGAGAGCGACACACAAGAAACCATGAAGGATTCCTATTCACTCTGATTCGATGAAGTCGCCTCAGTCGACATACGGCACATCTTCTTCATACGGCGACCCATGACTACGGTGTACTCGCTGTCAGAGTCCATGGCTTCTGGCCTGGAGATCTCCCAGGAATCGAGCTGGTCAGAGGTTCCAAAGGCACGCCGTCCGAAAATGAGCGATGAAGTAGACAACTGACCTCGTTCAGGTGGTCGTGGGAACATCTTCTTGCTCATCCTTGATGAAATGGCTCTCACGAAAATGGCAAGGACGTAAAAAAATGCATAACAGCGAGAGGCCCAGAGCACCAGCAAGGTCATGGCCTTTCTTTCTCGTATGGAATATAGGGTGCACAATGGAACCATAAATAAGAGATAGCGGGCTAAGTGAAACGTAAATTCGATCAAGCCTTGCATGCGAGGAACCCTGGAAGTGCGTATATCGACATCCCGCCTTTTCATTTTCCCCAATATGCATAAGCTGATAATCACATATCAGGCGTTGCAACGCATCACTACTTGGATCATGTCTCAGCTTCAGTGACGTACGATCTTGCGGGTTACATACACAATTAAACTCACCAAAGAGAACCAATGCACGATCAGTACAGAAATAATGTTGTAGGGATAAGAAGAAACACTCGCGTTCACGTAACTTGTTCGCGGCATAAACACACACAAATATAAAGCTCGTGTCACTGATATCAATATCGCAACAGATTAGGCACTTTTCCCTATATGTAAACAAATGCAACAAATCACATGGTAAATGTTTTCTAACAAGTAACATACAACCTGCGGAAAGGCCTACTGCATGCCTTACATTAGCATTACAGTCAGATAGGAATGGAGATAGAGCTAGTTGTGTGTTTCCGTCGGATTCGATCTTTGTTTCTTGTATAGAAGCGATATCTAATTTTCTATTGGGCAGCATATGAAGAACCTGTACTTGCGGTCGCTTACTTCGTAAGCCACGGACATTTAAAGTACCAAAATGGAAGGGAAGAGCGCCCGCCATATTTACCTATGTAGGTGCAGTGTTTAAGCGCTGCTCCAGTGGTGCACCACTCCCTTCTTGATCAGTTGATGTACTACGGACCTTTGGTGCACGTTAACATAAGGGCAATGCATGCTCACTGACCTGGAGAGGCAAAGCAGAAGAGTGGGTCTAAAGATTAATCTGCAGAAAACTAAAGTAATGTTTAACAGTCTCGGAAGAGAACAGCAGTTTACGATAGGTAGCGAGGCACTGGAAGTGGTAAGGGAATACATCTACTTAGAGCAGGTAGTGACCACGGATCCGGATCATGAGACTGAAATAACCAGAAGAATAAGAATGGGCTAGGGTGCGTTTGGCAGGCATTCTCAAATCATGAACAGCAGGTTGCCACTATCCCTCAAAAGGAAAGTGTATAACCGCTGTGTGTTACCAGTACTAACATATGGGGCAGAAACCTGGAGGCTTACGAAAAGGGTTCTGCTGAAATTGAGGACGACGCAACGAGCTATGGAAAGAAGAATGATGGGTGTAACGTTAAGGGATAAGAAAAGAGTAGATTGGGTGAGGCAACAAACGCGGGTAAATGACATCTTAGTTGAAATCAAGAAAAAGAAATGGGCATGGGCCGGACATGTAATGAGGAGGGAAGATAACCGATGGTCATTAAGGGTTACGGACTGGATTCCAAGGGAAGGGAAGCGTAGCAGGGGGCGGCAGAAAGTTAGGTGGGTGGATCACATTAAGACGTTTGCAGAGACAACATGGCCACAATTAGTACATGACCGGGATAGTTGGAGAAGTATGGGAGAGGCCTTTGCCCTGCAGGGGGCGTAACTAGGCTGATGATGATGATGATGAACACAAGGGATATCTGCAGGAGTAGGTGTTTCCCGGAGCGGTTTTGTCAACGTTGACACTTTGTGAACGCGAGCCTCCTTTCCCGAGTGTGATGGATTGTCAGATGGCGTTGGACGCTTCTTAGCAGCCTCGCTGATCGATCTAGATTCCACTGACGGTGGGAGATATTTAAATGTTGGCGTTTTTGCCCATGACACTGTTGGTTCGTCGCCAGGTGCCTTAGTCTCATCCGCGCTCGCAGGCTACTGTCCAAGGCTACGATGACGGCTTAATCTGTTCTTGTCGATGAGTCTCAGGGAGTGTTTCACCAGTTGCATCCACAGCTTCGCTCGTCTATTAGATGATCGGTGATTGTATCATCCTCAGCTGGTCTATTTCCCCGAAGCTTGTCAGCGTAGGTTCCGATGGATGCATCTGCTGGGTGACCATTGCTATGACAGCTACTGCAGCGCGGTGTTCCACTTTGTCGCCGGATATGCGCAACTCTATTGCACCGGAGGCAAAGTGGTGGTCGGCCAGGAACCAAGATAAGGCACTGGTGGCCGTATATGCTCAATAGATGAGGCAGATTACTGGCAGAAACTGCATCTTTCAATGTCAACGCTACGTCTCGTTTACTCATTTGCCAGCCCACCGTGCCGTCACACCGCCACATTTCTCTCGTGATTGACACCACTGTGCCATATGGCTCTAGTGCTTCAACAGCCTCTGTTCGAGGTGTGGGGGAAGGGAAAGAAGCTTCATCTGGATATTATTGCATTCCGGGTCTTTGACGTGGCACTTGAGGCCCTTCACCAAGAATCCGCCTTTGTCGACAAGTTTCTGTTTCGCGATGCTGTGAACGCCTGTGACTAACCACAAATGGCTCATCTGGTATTCTCCAGCGCCAAAGATATCAGTTGCATTTAGCACTGAAAGGAGAGCATCGCGAAAGTCCGCGGCCCGATACGGCCGCCCTGCCAGGAAAACTGAATTGAGAACGGTGTTGCCAGTCGGTTGACGAGGGAGAACGACTTTATAATTATCGGAATCAGTAGTTGACGGTGGGTGCGAACCTCGGCCGAGGGCTGATGCGCTGTTTCCAGCGGATCTCATCGCAGACGTGCGCATTCGAACAATCCGATTGCGATGGCCGATGGCGAGAAAGTACTCTTGCCGATGTTACCTGTATCTAAATATGTGCATTCATTCTCTACTGCTACAATAAAGAGTTTTTACGTGCTACGGAGACGTCATACGTGGCTTCAATATGATCATCTGCGCTAGAAAAGAGCAAACTGCGAGTTCGAGTTGTGCACAGAAGAGTGGACGTAACACCTTATTTGCGCGATAAGTCACACTTCTTGTCACCATATTACTCCGCGTAATATCATGCCACGTCCTTCATGTTGTTTTAATTTGTGCGCGCGAAGCACATCGATGTTGGCGTGAGGAGGATGTGGATTATGAGCGGTGTTTATGTTCCGGTAACGCGTCCACACACCGCAGCTTTAGGCCTCCATGCGGAACACGCGAACTAAAAAAGAAAAAAATATCGGTTAGAAACATCCGAAAAGAAGGCTGCCATCAGCACTCGGTGTTCCCAGGTGGCTGCCTCCCAAGTACTGACCGAGTCCACTGCTGCTTAGCTTGCGGGATCGGACGAGAACCGGCATATTCAGCGTGGTAAGGCCAATGGCGAGAAATGTCGATTTCCGATGTTACCTGTATCAAAAAATGAGCATTCGCTCTCTACTTCTAGAATAAACAGTCGTTACGGGCTACGGGAACGTCGTACGTGGCTTCCATTTGTTCATCTGCGCTAGAAAAGAGCAAACTGCGTGTGCGAGTCGTGCACAGAAGAGTTGAGGTAACTTTTTTGTTTCTTTATTACCTTGTGATGAACATTGTACAAACAAACAGCAAACAAACATATACCAAATCCCTAGCCATTCGGCTAGTTCGTGTGTTTTAGAACGTCTTAATCTTGGCTATTTTATGAAAAGCAATAATCCACTCCGGAGGACCATTTAGTGCCTTATAAGCATCTCTAATATATATGCCAGCTTCAATGAAGTAGTGTCTTGCCGATCGGGGATACAAAGGCGCATGTCTGACGTCCATTCTTGTTCGCCAGATGCTGCGCCAATGCCTTGGCTGCGCATGCACATTACCATGAACATATTATTGGGCACTCCTTCTCGTTCAGCACAAGGTAAGTAGCGAATTCCGAAAGGGCTTAAAGGCAAGTCTCTTTTTAAATTCCTTTGAAGTACATCCCATAGGAACATCGCATCATGACAGTTAAGAAAATCATGTTCAATTGTTTCCGGTTTTCTACAAATTGGGCAATTGTCAGACCATGGAACGAAGAGGCCTCTGCTATGTAACCATGGCTTTACAGGTAGTGTGCCGGCATTCATTTAAAAAAATAAAGATTTCCTTTAGGGTTTCACCGGCATTCGCTTAATACGCTTGAGGACGTCGAGCTCAGGGCCTAGCTGGTACAGTCCACGGTACACAGGAATCGGCAAAGATACATCAAGCAGGTCTTTGTATAGACGCTTACGTGTCACACTCGTTAGGTACTCATAGGAGAATCTTGCCCTAAGAATCTGCGCAGAAGATACAACTTCTCGTAGGTAGCCAGATAAGACTGCTGGCCTCAAACAATACGTTGATATTACGTAGTCTGGTAAGGAATCCTGTAACCGCACTTGGATTACAGTTCGAAGAAAAACGTCAGCCTGTTCACTCAAGAAAAAAAAACCTCGTCACAATCTGCTTGAACAATAAATGTGAGAGTCCCAAGCCCCTGTTTCTAACTTTATGAAAAAGGTTGCAACGGCTCATGCGCTCCCAAGTGGACCCCCCCCCCAGAAAAAAACTGCAAAGACCCTGTGTAGTTCTTGTACAGAAAGTCTAGTAATTCCTATCACCTGCAGCACATAATACAACGTAGCAATTATAAACACATTAAAAATAGCGGCTCTTGAAAACATCGAAAATTATGTGCCCCCCATTTTTCTCTTTGTAACTTAACTCTTTCTACTTCATCTGCCCAATAGTCCTTGCTATCCTTATGGTGTTTCAGTGGAACTCCCAAATAGCTATCCGGAGTTATGTTCCATTGTATGGTGCACAACGTGTCAGGAGCGGTTTCCCAGTTGCCATACCGGAAGCCAAAACATTTTGACCAACTAATCACGCTTCCTCTCGCTGTGCAAGAATCATTAGCCTATCGTACAACTTCAAGCACGCTTCTTTCATCTGCGCAAAAGGCTGCTATATAGTCAGCGCAAGCAAGGACCTTAACTTCTGTATTGAAAAAATGGAGCTCCGAATTAGCGGATTTGTAAGTACTTTTCAACAAAGGGTTCGAGGTAAAGATCAAAAAGGAGGGATGATAAAGAACAGCCTTGCTTTACAGATGTTTCAACGCAAATACTTTCACTCAGTTTCTTATTAATCACAAGTTTCACTGCACATTTGTCATACACCATTTTCATGCCATCTAGAATTACAGATCCTACATTGACGTGGTTCAGTATGAGGAACAATATTTCGTGCGCGACTCGGTCAAATGCCTTATTCAAATCTGTTTGAAGCATAGCAACTCGATCCTGCATGGCATCGCAACATTCAAGAACAGTTCTTGCTACACGGATATTTGTAAGAATGGATCTTCCTTGAATTCCACAGGTCTGATGTGGACCTACGAGAGATTTGACACACTTCGGAAACGGTGAGGCAAAACTTTCATGGTAACCTTGTAATCAGTAATTGTAAAACTTATCGGTCGGTATGTTTCCATTGAAAGCAGTTTCACCAGGTCATTAGTTTTAGGAATCAATATGACCCGGGATGTTCGAAAGGACGGCGGTGTTGGTTTTTTTTCAGAGCACTCTTCTATGCTTCAGTGTAGAGATTCTGCCATTTCACATTTAAAGAACTTGTACACAGCTGCCTTGAGACCATCCGGGACAGCTGAGTTACCAGGATTGCGATCATCTATCGCCTGCTCAACTTCTGCTACTTTTATTGGCCTTTCAAGTGACTGTTTTGACTCGTCATCAAGAATAGGCATGAGCGGCAGAAGAACACTTCGAAACCTTCCAGTATCGCATGCTTTATGACTAAAACGTTTTCTGTAATATTGAAAAACGGCAAACTCTATCATTTCACTCTCTCGAGTAACGTCATTTCGAAAACTGATTTCGCTAATTTCCTTCCATATTGCATGTTTCTTTTCATCGCTGAGCGCGCGCTTTGTGGGCGTCTCACCCAACCATAGCCACTCGCACCGCGCCTTTATCATCGCGCCAAATGGAGCCCCGTATGAGTCAGACAGAGCTCTGAGAGCAGCAGCCAGCCGACGCAAGAGGGAACTCCGTGCGACTGTGCCCTCAGACCCAGACCCACTTCCCGCAGGTCTTCCCAGGTCGGGGCAGATACTGCTGCATAGGCTCCGTTCCGGCTTCGTCCTCACACCGGATGTGCTGGAGCGGTGGCGGCAGTACCGGCCACGCCGGGAAAGACACTCTGTCTCCGTCTCTCAGCTCCCTTCAATCGCAGGAACCCGGCCCTCCCGCAGCCTCCGCAGAACACGAAGCACCCCAGGCGCCACGCAGGCGCCCTGACTGCGACATGGCCATGCGGCCATCCGCAGCCCACCTGTTTTGGGAGTGCCAGCGACACGCTCAGCAGCGGGACCACCACCTGAGGGCGGTGCGAGTGTCGTACTACGAGGAGTGGATTAGACCGGCAACTTGCTCGATGGATTCCGACCGGGTCATTCTGGACTCGTTCTTGGATTTCGCCAAGGACGCGCAGTTCCTAGGACGCCTCTGAACAGCCTCCGCCTTCCTCCTCCTATTCCCCATTGTAGGCCTTCGAGCCATCCCTCAATAATTACATCTTCTCATGATGATTATCACCATCGCGCTACGATACTTTCCTGTTTCATTGATCTCAAGCTTCGCCTTTACTTCTTTTATTTCTTTCGAGAGCAGCACGGGCTTAGCATTATCTGCGCTGACCATGTAATCTAACGCGCTATGCAGCTGTTTTTCTTGCTGTTTTTTTTTCTGTCTTAAAATACTTGCTCTTTCCAAAGCGGCAACTTAGAATTCGATCTTGAACTGTTCCTACGGCCGTAAAAAATTATATGTTTGATTCAACAGCACACTGTTTATATATTCCTTTATCTTTGCAACAAAAATTTCATCTTGTAGTAATTTGGTGTTGGATTTCCCCAATTCCCAGTTGAACGTTGCCACTTTTTTCTTTGCGCCTAAAGTAATCATGACTGAATAGTGATCACTAAAGGTCACTTGCTGCGCATGGTACTTGTAACACAAAGGTACTCATTCAACAGGAACATAAATTTTGTCCAATCTAGCATGAGAAACATTTTGAAAGTGAGTGCATTTTCCTTGGTCTTCATACATCAATACTAAGCAAATATCTTCGAGTTCAATCTCCTCAATCATTACGCACTCACCACTCAGCACTCACCACTTCTCTTATCATCATCATCCATCCCAATACTTTCCCTCCCCTTCCCTCTTCCCCAGTGCATGAGTAGAAGACTAGAGCGCACTAGCTCAGGTCTACCTCTCTGTCTTTCCTATCAATAAATTCTATTCAATTCATTCAAATGCTGTTCACGATTTGAGAATCCCTGCCAAACGCACCCCAGCCCATTCCTATTCGTCTGACTATTTCCGTCTCATGATCCGGATAGATGTATTCCCTTAGCACTTCCAGTGCCTCACTACCTATCGTAAACTGCATTTCTCTTCCGAGACTGTTAAACATTAGTTTTCTGCAGATTAATTTTTAGACTCACCCTTCTGCTTTGCCACTCCAGGTCAGTGAGCATGCATTGCAGTTGGTCCCCTGAGTTACTAAGCAAGCCAATATCATCAGCGAATCCCAAGTTACTAAGGTATTCGCCATTAACTCTTATCCCCAATTCTTCCCAATCCAGGTGTCTGAATACCTCCTGTAAACACGCTGTGAATAGCATTGGAGAGATCGTATTTCCCTGCCTGACGCCTTTCTTTATTGGGATTTTGTTGATCTCTTTATGGCGGACTACGGTGGCTGTGGACCCGCTATACATATCTTGCAGTATTTTTACATATGGCTCGTCTGCACCCTGATTCCGTAATGCCTTCATGACTCCTAAGGTTTCACTGAATCAAACGCTTTTTTGTAATCAATGAAAGATATATATAAGGGTTGGCTATATTCCGCACATTTCTCTATCACCTTATTGATAGTGTGAATATGGTCTATTCGTGAGTAGCCTTTACGGAATCCTGCCTGGTCCTTTGGTTGACAGAAGTCTAAGGTGTTCTTGATTCTATTTGCGATTACCTTCGTAAATATTTTGTAGGCAACGGATAGTAAGCTGATCGGTCTATGATTTTTGAAGTCTTTGGCGTCCCCTTTCTTAAGGATTAGGATTATGTTAGCGTCCCTTTAAGATTCCGGTATGCTCGAGGTCATGAGGCATTGCGTATACAGGGTGGCCAGTTTTTCTAGAACAATGTGCCCACCATCCTTCAACAAATCTGCTGTTACCTGATCCTCCCCAGCTGCCTTCCCCTTTTGCATAGCTCCCAAGGCGTTCTTTACTTCTTCCGGCGTTATTTGGGGGATCTCAAATTCCCCTAGACTATTCTCTCTTCCATTATCGTCGCGGGTGCCACTAGTACTGTATAAATCTCTACAGAACTCCTCCGCCACTTCAACTATCTCATCAATATTAGTAATGATATTGCCGGCTTCCTCTCTTCATGCATACATCTGATTCTTGCTTATTCCTAGTTTCTTCTTCACTGCTTTTAGGCTTCCTCCGTTCCTGAGAGCATGTTCAATTCTATCCATATTTTAGTTCCTTGTGTCGGCTGTCTTACGCTTGTTGATTAACTTAGAAAGTTCTGCCAGTTAGAAAGATCTGCCGAAGCGGCAGAGGAAGCGGCCATAGTACTGGCCCTCACACAAACTAAAGCTACATACGTGATCTGTGATTCCGCAAACGGCGATTCGCAATTTTGCAAAGGGGCACATCTCGCAAGAGGTGTATCCCATACTTCAGCGACATCCCACACACCAGGGAGAGGCCGACTTCGATAACCGAAGACATTTGCTATAAATCCTGGCACACACTGGAATGACCACCCCTAACGAAGGGGTTCACCGCGTTGCACGAGGCCTAACTCACCGAGCATCATCAGAGGATGAGCCCCCGCGGAGTTCTGCAACCGTCTTGGCGTGGTAGGATCGTATGTCCAGGTTCCACGACATCACGAAACACTACCAGTTACAAAGACGCTTATACCCATTCCCTCACGTTAGGTTAGACAGGAGACAAGCAGTACACTTCAGACAATTAAAACGGATTCTTACAGAAACCCCCGACTCATGCATGCCACGTATTCAGACATATATACTAAAGACAGATGCACATCATGTGGCGAGGTTGCCACACCTAATCACATGCTATAGGAGTGTCGGGACTTAACAAACAGGTCGGGCAGCACCGACTCCTCCGTCTCTTCCACCGTTAGCCTCCGCTCGCGCTGGAAGACCGCACTGCTCAGCTCGAACTTGGCAGCACAACTCTGGGCCGTCCAGGGAGCCGAGGACGCCGCTTCGAGACAAGGTCTCGGAAAGTCGTCCGCGTCGGGTGCCCAGACCCACTAAAGAGACGCCGGACTCGAATCTTGTTGATTTGCAAACAAAAGTTTACTCTCCCTCTATCTCTCTGCCAGTTCTGCTCTAGCTGTAGGGTTAGAGGCTTTCATACATTGGCGTTTCTTCATCAGAGCTTTCGTCTCCTGCGATAGCTCACTGGTAGCCTGTCTAACGGAGTTCCATCAACTTCTATTGCACACTCCTTAATGATGCCCATAAAAGTGGCATTCATAGCTTTAACAGGAAGGTCCTCTTCCTGAGTTAAAGCCGAATACCTGTTGTGTAGCTTGATCCGGAATTCTTCTATTTTCCCTCTTACCGCTAACTCATTGATCGGCTTCACATGTGCCAGTTTCTTTCGTTCCCTCCTCAAGTCTAGGCTAATCCGAGTTCTTACCATCCTATGGAAACTGGTGCGCACCTTGCCGAGCACGTCCACATTTTGTATGATGCCAGAGTTAGCGCAGAGTATGAAGTCTATTTCATTTCTAGTCTCGCCATTCGAGATCCTCCAAGTCCACTTTCGGCTATCCCGCTTGAGGAAGAAGGCATTCGTTATCCGCATATTATTCTGTTCTGCAAACTCTACTAATAACTATCCCCTGCTATTCCTAGAGCCTATACCATATTCCCCCACTGACTTGTCTCCAGCCTGCTTCTTGCCTACCCTGGCATTGAAGTCGCCCATCAGTATAGGGTATTTTGTCTTGACTTTACCCATCGCCAATTCCACGTCTTCATAGAAGCTTTCGGCTTCCTGGTCATCATGACTGGATGTAGGGGCGCAGACTTGTACGACTTTCAATTTGTACCTCTTTTAAATTTCACAACAGGACCTGCCACCTTCTCGTCAACGCTACAGAGTTCCGGTATGTTACCAGCTTTATCCTTATTAATCAGGAATCCGACTCCTAGTTCTCGTCACTCCGCTGAGCCCCGGTAGCACAGGACGTGCCCGCTTTTTAGCACTGCATATGCTGCTTTCGTCCTCCTAACTTCACGGAGTCCTGCTATATCCCATTTACTGCCCTCTAATTCCTCAAAAAGCACTGCTCACTCGCTTCACTAGATGACGTTCTAGCGTTAAACGTTGCCAGGTTCAGATTCCAATGGCGGCCTGTCCGAAACATGGGATCCTTAGCACCCTCTGCTGCGTCGCAGGTCTGACCGCCGCCGTGGTAAGTCGCTTCCCAGCTGCTGGGGACTGAGGGCCGGGTTTTGATTGTTGTTTTCACATGGGAGGTTGTGGCCAAGTACTGCACCAGCGTGGCCTATCCTGCTCTTGTGAGGGAGTGCGTTACCGGTTCTGGTCACCGGGATCAGGCCGCACTCCGGGCCTGTTAATGCAATTTTATCTACACGCGAAGTTTTTTTAATGCTGTGGAAAATTGCGCGGAACCGAGATTTGAACGTACGTGAGGCGGATGCTCTTCCTCTACGTCAGCGCTGCATTCTTTATATACCACTTTTATACCTTTATGTACCTTTTTATACCGCTAATGTAAAAAAAGGTGAAGTCACTACTCACATTTACGATTGTAGCAGCTTCTTTCTCAAAGCGTAAGCGTCAGTGGAAGGGCGCCTGGCCGAGGAAACATTACAAACTTTCGCGAAGTTATTCTGTCGGGGCGGTGCCCTATTAAAGGGTGCTGAGTGCCTTGACAGTTCCCGATCCACTATTTTGCAAATTTTGTCCTCGATTGTTACGAATAATTCTTGTTGGCAATTCACAATGAATAAATTCTCACGCGTCATACAATACATGCAGCGAAAACCACGCGGCAATGCAAGCACTACACGAGCAATATTTATCCACCGCCCTCCTGTATCTCACGACTGCTGCAAGCAGCGAAGATCCTTCTCGGACGCAAGTATACCGCTGTGGGCCGAATTTAGGTGCGCTGCGTTACGGACACGCTAGGAGCTATCAGCTGTTCGGGTAAACAGAGGCTGCCACTTTGCGTGCGATCAACGACATGCATTGGATGCACATCCGGCAAAAATGTAGTTACGGCTTCGAAAATAGAAGCACTTGCGTTTGCATTTCTCTAAGCTACGGCAGCTTTTGCGTTGTAAGGTTAGAAATTGAATTTGCTTTACGCAGCATGGAAGCCCGCTTTTATTAAGTCTCGTTTTATCAAACATTTGCTAAGCAGCCCCGGAAATAGAGAACACGAACGAAACATCCAGCCAACCAAAGGCGCTTCCGATTGGACTATCCAAAAACGTCGTGTATACGCGAGCACCATTTCAACAATCGCTGACGTCACGCGAAATGGCATTTGCATAAAAAAAGTTATTTCTGCAAAAACGCATCCCTGCTTGCGTTATAGGCAGAGACCCGACCAGGTCTATCCGAACTATGGAAAACGGCATCTCGGAAGATGGGATTGGGTGTTAAAGGCCTGCAGGAGACGAAGTCGGTCGTTTCCGCCGTTGACACTGGATGCAAGAGGCGACGCGCTTCGCCACAAAGGTAGACTTGCTTGGCCAAACAAGCGACTCCTAAGACAGTTTTATATTTTGTGGAAGCACAAGGGGACAGCAGCAGATGGGTGTCGTGAAAGGCTTCAAAGACTTGTGTGCGCAGCGAACGTGGGAAAACAGGCACCCAGCGGTGTCTGTCAATGTCATAAATGTAGCGGAGGAGGACAGCGTGTTCGAGTTTAAATAGTCGTAGCTGTCGACGCAATCTGCCATTCGGTGCGGGAGAAGTTCCGTACAGGCGATGGATAATGCAGTTGCAGCATGGATCAGAACGTTCACCCGAGACGAATTGAGTGCCGCGATTGGAAGATAGCATGTGAGTAACTGTTAGTAGTGATAGCGTAAGTGAAGACATAGCCTTAGCCTCATCATTAAGTGGGCAGCAATGGAGAGACGTTCTCGAAGAAACCCGTGGCAGAAGGCAGCGAGAGAGAGTGTTCGCATCCTGATGTTTCTTTTTTTTTTTTGCAGACCTGTACACAACGTCAAAATCGTACCTGTGCAATCGGAGCACCTAGCGACCAAGGCGTTACTAGATATTGCCGTTGAGTGCTGGAGTTGGCCGGCGCTGAGGAGGATTTTGAGATCTAAAAGGTTATTTACATTATTTACAATAGTAACACAAAGTAGTGAACAGTCATAAAGTCTTCGACGGCCGGCCGCAGATCGGACGCTGCGGCCCGTGGCAAGAAGAACGAAAAAACTCTTTTCCCGGTCTCTCATTTTTGTTGCCTTCAGACTCTCGGGGTCACGTCATTTTCGGCCAATCGTCGAGCCAGCTCAAGAGTCGTCACTTTGCTCCAATGGTAGGCGTGCGTGCAAGTGCCGTCACATTCGGTCAGTGGGGACCATTCGGTCCGTGGGCGCTCGGCTGGAGGAGACGGGATGTTCTCGAACGACCTTCCAGAGCCGCACAACGGCTTTGCTCGGGACCAAGATCGACTACCTGGAACCGTGCCAGCCTCCCGTTGGACTTTCGGCAAGAGTCAAGCAGGGGGAGACAATACTTCGACGGGCGGCGCACGAGGTGGGGGTAGCCAACCTGTCTGACGGGTCCGGTAACGTTGTAGACGCACCCCGGCGCACCATAATTGGAATGCGACGGTGATTGGATATGGTCGGGGAACTTGAGTGATGCCAGGAAAAGTGTCGGTATCCAACAGGTCCTCCTCGCCCCGGAAGTTCGGAATGGCCGGTGAATGCTATTCGCTGGCCATGAGGAACCCTGATGAGGAACCCTGAACTGGGGACTGGACTAGAACTGGGAACTGGAAACTGGAGTCAGGGGCGAAGAGCCTGCTAGCGCAGGCTCTTCGCCCCTGACTCGCCAGGCTATTACAATGTCAAAATCAACCCTGTTTTTTTTCCTTTTCGCAATTTTGATAAAGCAGTTCCAACCGCCTCCGTAAAGATCTTTCCATATCTCGCCGAATGCCGACAAGGCCAGAGTGACATTGTCATTGCAAAAGGAACAGAAGAAAGCTAAACAATAAATGAAAACAGTTTTTCTAACTATGCACAAGCAATACTTTCAAACTACAAGTATGACTTCCAGCCCATAAAAACAATTCCTACCACTTTAGTGAAAGGAAGGAAGGTTACACGCCGGTTTACCCAAAGAACCGGCTCAAATCATCCGCGTTCCCATTTAACTTGCCCCTTTTGTAACGGACGCTGATGTTATATTCCTGGAGAATTATTTTAGACTCCAGCTGAGCGCTTCATGGCGAGCAGGCGACGCTGGAGGCAAGTCAGCCATCGCACAATGGAGCGCTTAGAGCGTCCCCATTGGCCGAAGGTGACGGCACTTGCACGGGCACCTACCATTGTAGGAAAATGATGACACCTGCGCTCGCTCGACGATTGGCCGAAAATGACGCGACCCCGAGTGACCGATGGGGTAAAAAGCGAGAGACAAGGAGAAGAGTTTACTCCCTTCTTTCCACGCACAGCAAGCCTCCGATTTGCTGCCGGCCATCGATGAGTTTATGACTGTTTATTAGTTCTGGTATTACTGTCAATAACGCAAATATATATAATTGTGGAAATATATATATATATATATATATATATATATATATATATATATATATATATATATATAGTATAAATATCGAAGTATGTATAAATAAAAAAAAATGCAGCGGTCTCGTAAAGGTAGAACACCCACCTCGCGCGCAAGAGGTCCGTGGTTCGAATCCCGGTGCTGCGCAATTTTCCACCGGATTAAAAAAATAATAATAAAATAAAAATAAAATCCGCGTGTTGATAAAATTGCATAAACAGCCCTGGAGTGTGGCTTGATCCCGGTGACCAGAAGCGGTAACGCACTCCTTCTCCAGAGTAGGATTGGCCACCCTGGTGCAGTACTTGGCCACAACCTCCTATTTGAACACAACAGTTAAAACCCGGCCCTCAGTCCCCAGCAGCTGCGAAGCAACTTACCACGGTGGCGGTCAGACCTGCGACGCAGCAGAGGGTGCTAAGAATGCCTGGCTCCGGACAGGCCGCCATTGGAATATGAACCTGGCATCATTTAACGCTAGAACGTTATCTAGTCAGGCGAGTCTAGCAGTGATATTGTAGGAATAAGAGGGCAGTAAATGGGATATAATCGGGCTCAGTGAAGTAAGGAAGCCAAAAGAAGCATATACAGTGCTAAAAAGCGGGCACCTCCTGTGCTACCGGGGCTTAGCGGAGAGACGAAAACTAGGAGTGGGATTCCTGATTATTAAAAATGTAGCTGGTAACATACAGGAATTTTATAGCATTAACGAGAGGGTGGCCGGTCTTGTGAAACTTAATAAGAGGTACAAAATGAAGGTTGTACTGGTCTACGCCCCTACATCCCGTTATGCTGAAGAGGAAGTAGAAAGCTTCTATGAAGACGTGGAATCGGCGATAGGTAGAGTGAAAACAAAATACACTCTAGTGATGGGCGACTTCAATGCCAAGGTAGGCAAGAAGCACGCTGGAGACAAGGCAGTGGGGAAATGTGGCATAGGCACCAGGAATTGCAGGGGCGAGTTATTATTAGAGTTTGCGGAACAGAATAATATGCGGATAATGAATACCTTCTTCCGCAAGTGGGATAGCCGAAAGTGGACGTGAAGGAGCCCGAATAGCGAGACTCGAAATGAAATAGTCTTTATACTCTGCGCTAACCCCAGCATCATACAAGATGTGGACGTGCTCGGCAAGGTGCGCTGCAGTGGCCATAGGATGGTAAGAACTCGAATTAGCCTAGACCAGAGGAGGGAACGGAAGAAACTGGTACATAAGAAGCTAATCAATGAGTTAGCGGCAAGAGGGAAAATAGAAGAATTCCATATCAAGCTACAGAACAGGTGTTCGGCTTTAACTGAGGAATGGGAACATAGTGTTGAAGCAATGAACGAAAATCTTGTGGGCATCAATAAGGAGTGTGCAATAGAAGTCAGCGGTAACTCCGTTAGACACGATACCAGTAAGATATCGCAGGAGACGAAATATCTGATCAAGAAACGCGAATGTATGAAAGTCTCTAACCCTACAGCTAAATAGAACTGGCAGAGATTTCGAAGTTAATCAATATGCCTAAGACAGCTGACGTAAGGAAGTACAACATGGATAGAATTGAACAAGCTCTCAGAAACTGAGGAAGCCTAATAAAGCAGTGAAGAAGAAACTAGGAATTGGCAAGAATCAGATGTATGCGTTAAGAGACAAAGCCGGCAATATCATTACTAGTATGGATGAGATAGTTCAAGTGGCTGAGGAGTTCTGTAGAGATTTATACAGTACGAGTGGCGCCCACGATGATAATTCAAGAGAGAATAGTCTTGAGGAATTTTAAATCCTACAAGTAACGCCGGAAGAAGTAAGGAAAGCCTTGGGAGCTATGCAAAGGAGGAAGGCAGCTGGGGTGGATCAGGCAACTACAGATTTGTTGAAGGACAGTGGGCAGACTGTTCTGGAAAAACTGGCCATTCTCTACACACAATGCCGCATGACCTCGAGCGTAACGTAATCTTGGAAGAACACTAACATAATCCTAATCCATACGAAAGGGGGACGCCAAAGGCTTGAAAAATTATTGACCGATCAGCTTACTGTCCGTTTCCTACCAAGTATTTACTAATTTCAAATAGAATCAGGAACACCGCAGACTTCCGTCAACCAAAGGACCAGGCAGGATTCCGTAAAAGCTACTCAACAACAGATCATATTCACACTATCAATCAGGTGATAGTGAAATGTGCGGAATATAACCAACCATTATATATAGCTTTCATTGATTACGAGAAGGCGTTTGATTCAGTCGAAACCTCAGCAGACATCAGGGTGTAGACGAGCTGTGTGTAAAAATACTGAAAGATATCTATAGCGGCTCCACTGCCACCGTAGTCCTCCATAAAGAAAGCAACAAATTCCCAATAAAGAGAGGTGTCAGGCAGGGAGATACGATCTCTCCAATGCAATGGCAGGCTGTTTACAGGAGGTATTTAGAGACCTGGATTGGGAAGATTTGGGGATAAGAGTGAATGAAGAATACCTTAGTAACTTACGATTCGCTGATGATATTGTCTTGCTTAGTAACTCAGGGCACCAATTGCAATGCATGCTCACTGACCTGGAGAGGCAAAGCAGAAGGGTGGGTCTAAAAAATAATCTGCAGAAAACTAAAGTAATCTCGGAAGGGAACAGCAGTTTACGATAGGTAGCGAGGCACTGGAAGTGGTAAGGGAATATATCTACTTAGGACAGGTAGTGACTGCTGATCCGGATCATGAGAGTGAAATAATCAGAAGAATAAGAATGGGCTGGGGTGCGTTTGACAGGCATTCGCAGATCATGATCAGCAGGTTCCCATTATCCCTCATAAGAAAAGTGTATAACAGCTGTGTCTTACCAGTCATGTACGGGGCAAAAACCTGGAGGCTTACGAAAAGGGTTCTACTTAAAGTGAGGACTACGCAACGGGCTATGAAAAGAAGAATGACAGGTGTAACATTAAGGGATAAGAGAAGAGCAGATTAGGTGAGGGAACAAACGCGCGTTAATGACATCTTAGTTGAAATCAAGAAAAAGAAATGTTCATGGGCAGGAGGACACGTAATGAGGAGGGAAGATAACCGATGGTCATTAAGGGTTACAGCCCGGATTCCGAGGGAAGGGAAGCGTAGCAGGGGGTGACAGAAAGATAGGTGGGCAGATGAGATTAGGAAGTTTGCAGGGACAACATGGCCACAATTAGTTCATGACCGCGATAGTTGGAGAAGTATGGGTAAGGCCTTTGCCCTGCAGTGGGCGTAACCAGGCTGATAATGATGATGATGTAATTAAAGCTTCAGTTATCAAAATCCTCCTCAACGTCAGCGAACTCCCGCATTCAACGGCAATATCCAATAGCGTCCAGAGAAATTTTAAATGACAACCAGCATAAGGCGTGATGGTAGGTGATGACAGAGAAGTAGTACCCACGAAGATATGGCCGAAATTTTTTTATGGCCTAAACTACTGCAAGGCAATTTGTATAATTGTAGCTCAGCGACTGAATCCTACGTGGATGTTTTGAGGCAGCGGTGCATCGCGGCATGTTGGCTGCAGTAATGTGACGCTGTCATAAGTGTTACTGTCAATATGTAAAGGAAACACCCATACACCCTCAAAGAGAATAACCTGTGATACAGCGGTTTTAATAAATCGCAACCTATTGCAAAAAAAATCTCAAAATTATACGCATGTCAGGGGTGTATATGTAGTTTACAACTTAAAGGGTGAGAAAATATACTATTCAAATGCCATTTCATACCATCTCTTTATGTTTTATTCCCTCCACCATAAAGCCACTGCTCTTTTCTGAAGCCATTTCTGAACTTTTGTTCAACATGAATATGATATCATGCGAGAAATATTCATAGGCTGAAAGAGCCCCAAGATGATGCGAAGCAGGGACACGTGCGTGGTCTGCTCCTAATTGATTTTAATGAGTTGGCATTCTTAGGGTTCCTCACGCACTTTCCGGCGGCTATCTGTGTATGTTTCTAGCTAAACATTTCTCCTTCTGTGGTCAGTGGTCGAATGAGTGTAGCGCATGGGGCTGTTGTACTGAGGTAACAGGGTTCGAAACCAACTATCGGACCGCGATCTGGATCGGACCAGGGCCGGAACTTGGATCACTGAGTATAAGCTAATGGGTACATACGAGTCGCTCTTCAACGAACCTCTTTCGCATCGCCATGTGTCACCTCGGCGCCGACTTGAGAGTACCAGATATGTTCCACTTGGTCTGCGCTGTTCTCCTATGAACTTGTTTGATGTCATCATGGACAGGTGTGCACAGATCTTGAATTAACTCTTCGACGCCAAATTGGGTAAGTATACACGTGCTATTGGGAATATGCCACTCGAAAATGACGAAAAAAATTATTTCAATGTCACTAATTTTGAGTGGAATCAAAACCACGTGACAAGGGTTCCTTAAAAACAGCAACTCAATGAATTAGCCGGCTGTGTCACAAATGCATTGTGCATGTGCCGCTTTTCAATGAGCGCCTTTCACGCCAACGCTCTATAGGGAACTAGCTGCTCCATGAATGCACTGATTAAGCACAGGGCATCACAAGCCTCTTCGCAGAGGCCACCCGCAGACTTCTCGTCAGTGCCACTAGATGACGCAGCATGCTCAGAAAGAAGCGCGAGAGCGGATCCCGGTTGCCGCATGGACGCATTTCTCAGCGCTCGCGCTTGGTCGCGCCATGCATTTCAGAGGCCAAGCGCAGCCTTCGTTGCGGCTGCGCTAGATGGCACCACGTGTTGTGAGTGAAACGCGAAAAAGGTGTCTCTCTGCAGCCCACGCCTCATGCATAACTTGTTTCAATGCTGGCATTAGGTTGTGTCGCTATTTTGATTCAATGTTAATGCATTACCGTTGACAGTAATCCTGAAATGGTTATCCTGTAATCCTGACAGTAATCCTGAAATGACAGTAATCCCATAGAGTTTTCTACTGCTCTAACTACCTAATCAGCACACATCTTTAGACTGCACAATCTTTGAGATTGCCACTCATCTTGAATTATGATGACTTGTTCAGCATAAATAGTTTCTGGAGTTCTGCTTGCCAAAGCTGCCATCTGATTATGAGACGCACTGTAATGGGGCGAAGAGGTCGGTGGCCTAATGGTTTCAGAATCAGGCATCCATGCTAGACATTCTCTTTTCAAATCTAGCCATCTGACCACTTCACTTTATAGAAGTATATAAGTACCATCGACCGAAAAAGTTTGCAGGCCATGGTTCCCCCCCCCCCACATAAGCGCAGTTTGTTATAAACTTACCAACCTCAACGAAATGGCGCACTCCGATGCAGGCGGCGTTATTGACCGTCACGGAACAGCCCTAGAGGTTGACGCAGAAAAGGGCAGGCTAACGAGCTATAACGAAATAACTAGGGATTTTTATCTGGCGCGATGAAGTTTCCCTCCTTATGTAGAGCCCAAGCGACCACCTGGGGGCAACAACAAATAAATACTTATGCAAACCCACAGCACGTCATAGAGTCTTCCCTGAGATCTATCACAACAGCAGCTGGAAGGTCGGCTGTTTAGAGCCTGCTATACTAAAATACATGCTCTGGGAATGTGAGGCAAAGCATAAATCCCGACGATCTCTCGGTGAAGTGGGGCGGTGCTCTGCACAGCTACGTGTTCGCTGACCAAATCTGGGCCGTCAAGCAGGCCCGCGAAGCGGTGACTAGGCAAGGTTTGGACATCCCAACGTGGGAGACCTGAGCCTAGGTCATCAATCTGCAGGACACTCAATAAAATATTTTATTGCATTAGCAATTATATGGGCACTCCAGAGGGATTTCTGTCATCGCCGTGAGGTTTCGTATGAGTGAAAGCGTGTGAGGGTGAGCCAGCAACGCGGTTCAGTCTCGCGTACACGAGCGAGGAACGCGGCTCAGATGCGCGCCCTCTCCTGTGGCGCGCCGGGAAGGGGGGTGAGGCGACGGAGGTGGGCCGTTCTCCGGTGGCTGCTACAGTGCCTCGATGTCCGCCTAGCCCGCCGCTCCGTACAGAGTGCACACAACCGGTGGTGTTTGGGCTATATTTAGAGAGAGGTGCTCGGGGAGAGACCTCTATTGGGTCGCGCCCCTTGCAATACTGGGTTGAGTTTCTAATTCCGGGACCCCGTTGGTCTTAACCGCTGCGCAGGTCCGCCGAACTAGGGCTTGTTGGGCCTGTAGTCTGTGGCAGCCGAGTAGGGCCGCCTCCCAGTCCTCTCGCGTAGGGGAAGGGGTGATGGGGGGAGAGAAGGATTTCGCCTGCATGCCCTAACCATGTGGAAGGTGCCGGCCACCTCCCCACAGAATGAGCAGCGGCCGTCAAAAGAAGGATCAAGGTGCTTGAGAACCGCCGGGCACAGCGGGGTAAATGTAAAGAGCCTGAGAGGTCGTTCGCCAGCTTTGCCCATTCTCTTCATAGGAACCGGGTAACGCCGGTATTCGGCACGATAGTGCTCAGTAATGTCTTTAAAAGAAAGAAGACAACTGTGATCTGGGTCAAGGTACTCCCGAGTGATGCCTGGTGCCCAGTAAGTTAGTGCGCGGGCTGCCTCATGGACGGCTTCATTACCTGCCATGCCTTGGTGGCCGTGGACCCATCTGATTGAGCGATGAGTTGAATCGCAGTCGCAAATACTGCGGCGAAGAATTTTGTGAGCGAGAGGAGTGATCCATACGAATTGAAAGTTACGACAGGCTCCGCGGGAGATTGTGAGGATGAATTTAGAGTCGAGATGGGAGGCTCCGAGGGCGATCGCCACCTCCTCCACAGGCGTTGAGCTGGGTGCTTTGAGTGAGAGGCCATCCACTTGTCTTTCCTCGTGTATGATTGCAGCCATGTACCATCCCCCCTGGAGTGCTTGGGGCCTGCAATATCGACGTAGAAGATGAGTTTCTTGGAGCCATAGTGGTCGTGCAGGGCATCCGCTCGCGCCTGGCGCCGGCCATTATGGTCCTCCTTGTTCATCTTAATTGGATGGGGTCGAACGTGGAGGGTGTGTCTCCACAGTTCCGGCATTCGAACCCTTTCCATCGTAAGGTGGCTATGTTTAATATGTAACCGGTTATGTAATATGTAACGTGGGTATTGGTTAACGAGATGCGCCTCGAGAAGTTCCCGATAGGTGCTCACCAACCCCAAGGCGAGAAGACACGCATTGGAAGTGGAGATAGGAGGTCGATGGCTCTCTTGAGCATTTTGCCGAGTACAATCTCCAAGCAATCGTCGTCATGTTTCCGTAAGCGTAGGTATGGGGTCGAGTGCAGTGATCTACTTGTTACGAAGGCAAGTGCGAGTTGCACGGCATCCTTACTTCACAACCCTACTCGCTTGTTGGAAACGCGGCAAACCATCCGGCCCACGTGGTCGCCGACCTTGCGGAGTTTGCCAAAGTTGTGTCTGCCTTGCGATGTTGATTATGAAGAGACCGAGTATTCGAATCTCCTACGCTTTTTGGATCGGGCTACTGGCGAGAGAAAGCTTAACTGATATTTTACATTTCGGGGAAGGTCGAATATGCAAAATTGAGACTTCTACGGGGAGCATTGGAGGCCCCAGTACGTAGCATTGTGGTCTACTATGCTCGCCGCTGCTTGCAGGCATTCCTCCATCTCTCCTATGTTTCGCGTAGTGGCGCAGATGGGGATGTCGTCGGCGTACAGCGCATGCCGAACAGCATCGACACCCGCCAGCTGTGCCGGGAGGTGTGTCATGACAATCTTAAAGAGCAGCGGGGACAACACAGCGCTTTGTCGTGTGCCCCGTGCTCCCCTCTTATACAGGCCATACTCAGTCTCTTGTAGGCGTATATAGGCCAAGCGGTCCGTTAATAAATAGTTGGTATAGTGTAGAAGGATCGACACTTGGGCGAGTTGATACTCACCAAAATGTATCAAAAATATTTGATATAGTTGAATGTACGAGCGCCGCAGTTGGTCTCGCTAAGATGCTTTAGTATGACGGCGTGCTTAGCATTATCAAAGGCACCCTTGAGATCGAGTGCCAGGACTATGTTGCCGTTATGTGGGTGTTCTGTGGCTTTGAGGTTCTCGTGATGAAGCTGTGAAAGGATGTCTCGTGCCGATTTATGATGTCGGAAGCTGAACATGGTGTCGGCAAAGGTGTCCTTGCTCTCGAGATATTCTGAGAGGCGGTCACGAACCATAGTTTCCACGAATTTCCCTGTACATAAATTGAGGGAGATGGGCCGGAGGTAGTCTATGTTTACCGATTTCCCCGCCTTCGGGATAAAGGCTACCAACGATGTTTTCCAATCGACTGGCAAGAAAGTGTCGCCAGTCCCAATGGCGGCGATGCATTCTAGTAGGGTTCCGTACGCCCGATTTGGAAGGTTTGCCAATAGTTTGGCTTTTACCTTATCCCTCCCGGGCGCCGTCCCCGTCCGCATTCGTGCAACAGCCGCACGAAGGTAGTGAACCTGGCAAGGCTGATCCATTTCTGGATTATGGCAGAATGCCAGGATCCGGAAATCAGCCTATTATCAGCCTATTATTATAATTATCAGCCTATTTGTGTCCACTGCAGGAAAAAGGCCTCTCCCTGCGATCTCCAACTACCCCTATCCTGCACCAACTGATTCCAACTAGCACCCGCAAATTTCCTAATTTCCTTGCACCACCTAGCCTTCTGCCGTCCTCTAGTGCACTTGCCTTCTTTTGGCACCCATTCTGTCACCCTAATGGTCCTAGCGGTTATTTTATCTGCGCATTACATGACCTGCCCAGTGCATTTTTTCTCCCAATGTGTATTAGAATATCATCTATACCCGCTTGCTATCGGATCCAACCCACTCTCTTTCTGTCTCTTAAAGTAATGCCTAGCACACTTCGTTCCATTGCTATTTGCGCGGTCCTTAACTTGTTCTCAAGCTTCTTTGTCAGTCTCTAAGTCTCTGCGCCATATGTCAGCCCCGGTAAAATGCACTGATTGCATAGTTTCCTTGTCAATGATAACGGTTACCTCCTAGTCAGGAACTCACGATGTCTGCTGTATGCGATCCAACCCATTTTTATTCTTCTGTGAATTTCCTTCTCATGGTCAGGGTTCCTTGTGATTAGTTGACCTAGGTAAACGTACTCTTTCCCTGACTCTAAATGCTGACTTGCGATCTTGAACTCTTGTTCTCTTGCCCGGTTATTTCTCATTATCGTTGTCTTCTGCATATTAAATCTTCAGCCCCACTCTTACACTCTCCCTGTTAAGGTCCTCAAGCATTTGTTGTAACTCATCCGCACTGTTTCTGAACAGAACAATATCATCAGCAAACTGAAGGTTGCTCAGGTATTCGCCATCTATCCTTACTCCTAAACCTTCCCAGTTTAATAGCTTGAATACTTCTTCCAGCACGCAGTGAATACCATTGGAGATTGTGTCTCCCTCGCTCACCCCTTTCTTCATAGATATCCTCCTATTTTCTTGTGTAGAATTAAGGTTACTGTAATATCTCTGTAGGTATTTTCCACGGTCGTAAGCGGTCTGTAGTCATTTATTACGCATTGCCTCTAAAACTGCTGGTATCTTCACTGAATCAAATGCTTTTTCGTAATCTATGAAAGCCATATAGAGAGGCTGATTGTACTCTACGGATTTCTCGATAACCTGAATAATGATATGGACGTGATCCATTGTAGAGTATCCTTTCCTGAAGCCAGCCAGCTCTCTTGGTTGACTAAAGTCCAATGTTGACCTTAATCTATTGAATATTACTCTGGTAAATATTTTGTTTAATACTCGGAGTAAGCTAATGAGCCGATAAGTTTTCACTTCCTTAACCTCGCGCTTTTTTGTGGCCCTCAGTAACCTATGATCACTGCACTTTACCCTACTTATCATTTCTATTTACTTATCACGTTTTAATTCTCCCAGTTTTTCTGGGACCCTTGAAGTCGATAGACACTTCGTACAGAGCCGCCAGTTTTTTCTAGCATTATGTCTCCTCCATCTTTGATTAAATCGACTGTTATTACACCCTCTCCTGCCGCTTTTCCATGTTTCATGCCTTGCATGGCCCTTCTGACCTCATCTCTAGTTATAGGAGTTTGTGCATACTGTTCATTATTGTTTCCAATAGAGCACTCCTGAGTCCTGTGGGTGCTGTACAGGTCAGTATAGAATTCTTCTGCTGCTTTTTATTATACCTTCGAAATTGCTCATGATATTACCCTGTTCATCTTCCAGTGCATACATCTTGGTTTGTACTATGCCAAGTTTTCTTCTTACTGATTTCAGGTTGCGTCCATTTTTTACGGCTTCTTCAGTCTTTCTCACGCTTTAATTTCTAACATCACTTATTTTTTGCTTTGTTGATGAGTTTTGACCGTTCCGCGAATTGTATCTCATCTCTTGAGTTCGACAGTTTCACTCTTTGTCATTTTATTTGGTCCATTGTTACTTGGGAGAGCTTGCTTACTGGTTGTCTTGGTGCTTTGCCTCCCACTTCAACTGCTGCCTCTGAAACCAGCCTCGTTACGGTTTCATTCATTACCTCTGTGTCATCATCATCCTTTCCCTGTTCTAAGGCTGCATATTTGTTTGCAAGTACCAGCCTAAATTTGTCTGCGTTTACCCTTACTGCCTCTAAGTTGACCTGCTTTTTTCTTGACCAATTTTTACTCTTTCTCTGTTCAAATTCAGGTGAATCCTGCCCCCCCAGTAACCTATGATCACTGCACTTTACCATACTTATCACTTCTACATCTGGCACTATGCTGGGATCGGCGGAAAAATATGAAATCAACTTTATTTATTGTTTCAACATTAGGGCTTTTCCAGGTCCATTTTCTGTTGTTACGTTTCCTGAAAAAGGTGTACAATTTCCTCAGCCTATTCCTTTCTGCGAATTCTACCATCATCTCTCCTCTAGCGTTTCTAGAATCAACACTGTCATTGCTAATTGCCTGTGCACCAGCCTGGTTTTCCCCACTTTGGCATTGAAGCCCCCTATTACTACTGTATACCACGTTTGCACTTTTCTCATCGCTAATTCATCAACCTCATAAAACTGATCTACTTCCTCATCGTCATGACTGGATGTTGGAGCGTAGGTTTGTGCTACCTTTAATCTATACCTTTTATTGAGTTTGAGTACGACTACTACTATCCTCTTGTTCATGCTGTAGAATTCGTCAATGTTGCCCGCTATGTCCTTAAGTATCAGGAATCCTACCCCGTATTGTTTCTTATGCAGGAGACCTCTATAGCAGAGGACATGGCCGTTATTCAGCAATGTGTAAGCCTCACCAGTTCATCTAATCTCTCTAAGGCAGATAATATCACAAACAATGTCTCATAGTTCTGCAAAGAGCCCTGCTAAGCTAGCCTCACTCGAGAGGGTTCTGGTGTTAAACGTTGCAAGGGTCAGTTTCCATTGGCGGCCTGTGCAGACCCAGAGATTCCTAGCACCCTCTGCTGCGTTGCAAGTCTGATCGCCGCCTTGGTCAGGTGCTCGCAGCCGCTGCGGTCTGAGGGCCAATGTACCACCTTTCATTTTCCTAAGGCTGCAGTGCACTGGGCAGACTCGTTGCTGCTTCAATAGTAGGCCCTTAGAGTATTGCAGCCCTTTGTTCACATTTTGCTGCAGATTCAATCAAATGCGAATGCAAACTGTTTTGCAGGACACGTCAGTTCAGTTCAAGCAATTGGACCTAGTAACCCACGGAATAGTTTGTCTCCTAAACCTTTTAATACAGTCCCTAGTTTAATACAGGTTTTCGAATGATGCTTCGAATTCTTCTACGGTACAATGTTGCTGCTTGCTATGCACGGGTGTTTTGATGTGCACACTCTCTTGTGTTGCTATAATGACAACTTCTAACGAAGATTTCCCTTCCTAACAAACGTTTCGAAACAGTGCCTGTCAGCTCGTCTTTTAACTTGTTTTTCATTCGATCTGTGCATTTACATAGAACATAAACTACAAGATATCATTACTGAGATTCAAAAAAGAACACATCTGTTTAACCATTCTGCTGAGATCGTTATAGTGGTCAGCCAGAGAATGCAACGCAGGTAGAAAGGCATCCTCAGTTAAAGCAAAATAACAATCATTGTAAGATGCGGATCTAAAATTTTATTCTGCTAGGCTTTTGGCATGTATACTAATTACCGCATTTGTTATGTAAAATAGTTTTGCATAATAGTTGAGCAAGGTTAACGTCTCGCCCTGGTTGACTGTCAGCCAGTGCTACTCATGGCAATGATGGAAAATATGGCACATCCTTTCAAATGGAACTTTTGTGGGTTACATTAATTCAAAACAACTTAGGTTCACATAATACGTGACCCCTGTGGTTAGAAGAATGTGTTGCATGCAGCACCAACGCCACGAGTGACACTGCCTAGCACTTACAGGGCCAGACTTAGTACACATACAATAAAACTGTACAGGTGGATAGCTGCTGCTATAACTGAAAGGTTGCATGCATCATGCAGATGTGAATGCAGCTCCCATCAGGAGTGAGTTGCCCTTTGCTGCGCTTCCCTTCCTCTTTTGTCTTCATTGTGTGTAGGTGCCTTATGGTAATAACGATCAAAGCTCAAGTACCTCATTTCCCATTCTTGTTTTACTACATGATGTAAAATCATCAAAATGCGCTTAAGATTCTTAAGGATGTATTTTAACCATTTTGTCTTAACAATATTTTTCTCTTGGCTTCACTGCACCTTAATGTACTGCTAATTCTAGACAATGCTTGCAAAAAAACCTATATCCACAGAATAAAACCTTCAATTTAGATTGCACACTCTATGGCTTCGAGATAAGTCCATACATAATTTATACATGTTTACAATGAAAATATATGTGACTGTTCTAATACGCACAGTTAGCATACTGCAAACAGTCACCTGGTTCCAACATGGTTTTTTGTTATCACACATAGGACAGCTACAACTATAAATTTAATTCTGGCAGTGACTGAAGACACTACCAAACCTTCATAGAGCATTCAATAAAAATGTTCCAATTTAGAGGCGTTAGAGATAAATAGGGCACATAGTTTTATAGTTAAACAAGGAACTGTTAGGTTACGCGGCGGTAAAAGTCATGTGTCTGAAACATAGGTATTGTTTATCATATAAGCACGTTCTTATATTTTTGCTTACTTTCCTAGGAATGGCATCAAACAATTTTCTTCCGCGTAAATTTTTGCTACATGGCTGTATTATGTTAGCACTTGCCTTTTCACATTTGTCCTAATGCAGCTTTATGCGCATGCAAATGGGCCAATACTAACTTCAGCTGAAGGCCAAACACTGTGCTGTCCAACATAGATGCATTTTACAACACCGAACAGCAGATTTAGAGAATGAGGAAGTCTTCTAAAAAGTTAAGTTCGTTGGACACAAATTAAATGATATATATCTGGAAAACAAAGCTTTCGCTAATATGATAACTTAACCTAATTGGTACTAGGCATAATGCATCACGCAAGAAACTTGCATTTACTGGGCACCACTATAGACACTGCGACCTCTGCGGCTTCTGCACAATCTGGAACAATGCGCTCAAGCAACCTATAAACCCTGGAAGTCGTCTATGACACTCTTTTTAAGAAGCTTAGCAAACATGAGAAGGACACAAAATGGAGGTCAGAGAAGCAACAAATTTGTAACCATTCCTCTCTATGTTGCTATGAATGTGAAGGTGCCAGCAAAGGATGTATCGTGCAAAAATAGGAGAGCACATTTTCGCAATAATAATGTGATAGAAAAGAATGACAGAAACCATCCTAATGAATATTTTCATAAACTTGCACGAGGTTTTCGTCATTATGCTGATGTACACACCTGCATACCTCTACTGTGCAGTCTTGTTTCATTTCTTTATTTTATTTTCACATAGTAATTTACATGATACACTTGTCCTGAAATACGTAATGTTGGGCTTCTGCAGTATTTTTGTTTTCTTACTGGAACAGAGATGCCTATGCAGGGCATGTGTATGCCAGGTAAGCCCTCAAATACATACAAAACTGCCACGGTACTGGCCACTCAAGGTCAACATGTTTGTACAGAGCAAAAGAAGTGCACTAAAGAAACAACACAACATAGACGCTGTCACACACACACACGCTCAAGGCAATTTGCGGGTATTCCTAGGCTTCTTTCATGCTCCTAAAACACATCATGTAGCACATATTGAGCCACAGAAAGCTGTACTGGGAATTTTTCATGTTGCTCTACAATTCTCTAATTCACACTTTTAATCTAATTATAATATTTGAGAAGTTCATTAATTGAATGATGCTAATTAGGTAATTAGGCAACATGCAAAGAAATTCAAGTATTTCCAAAGAGACAGGAAACAACATTACCTAGGTTCTGTTCAGCTAGGTGGCATATGAATATTTCTTTAAGTTTCGTAAACATACGTCGGATAACCTGCATACGTTGTCCCATGTGACAGGTGTCCGACCAATCACTCTAAGTAATGCCGCTAAACTAGCCATTGCACGTAAAGTATACAGAGTAAAAAAAGGTAAACTCTAGGTAAGAACATACCAAGGCCTCTGTTGCTGAAAACGAAAACTGATGGAAGGTGTCTGATGTTCGCCTATGAAACTGCTTCATCCTCACATCTGGCAATGAAACGGCCACAGCCGCAGTCCTGAAATCAAGGAGAAAAGTTAGACCCTTCAACGATCACATAGAAAACGAAAAAGTTGGTTGCAAGTTTACCTTGGAGAACTTCTCCAGCTACATTAGGTTTTGTACGTTGTTCAGCTATTGTTTAACTTAGCTTGCCAAAATTTTATACCTTAATGGCTTTGCTCTTCACAAACTAAAACCATTGCCCAACTCATGGACTTATGCGCTACTTAAGCTATGAAATGTTTACTGATCGCCTACAATGAATGACTACTAAGACAAATTATTTCAGACAAAATGATGCATAATTAGTGAGTGTTACTGACATTGAATACCACGGTAGTATCTCTCTTTATAATAGACGATGGTGGACTTCAAGCGCATTTTCTTACAGATACACGTTGATCGGTGCGCCTATTTTATCCCCAGCAGCAGAAATTTTGGTATTCATACTCGTGCAATACAGTATGACGCTGTGAAGTGTGATATGATCCTGAGTTGAAAAGCGCAACATTTTATGTGAATTTTGCACCTAGAACTCAAAACTGAATATCTGTACCCAATGACATAGCAGCAAAGTAAAGAAACATTAAACAAGTCGAGGCATCCAGTGCACAGAGTCGGCTGTTGAATAACAACACTGCGCAAGCATCGGCTATATAGATATAGCGTAGTAGTTGCACGGGAGGCGTAGTGGCGGCCTCAGCAAAGAAAACTGCCACCGAGCGCGCACCCGTACGACCTATCGCCGGCAACGGCATCGCGTAAATTCATATATCTCGTCACGGCAACCACATCTTTTTCTGCCCGCCGAGGTGCCGGCACCATTGGTACTCACCTGCTCCGGCCGCCGAGGGTCAAGTGCCGGCGTATGCAGTAATCTGAACCCAAGCAGAAAACCTGTTGCTGCCAAGCTGTAGGCTAACTGTAGAGTTCCTGAAACACATAACACAACCATCTCAATTACTCTGATCGGCAGCCCGTGCGGCGTTGACCCGTAGTGTCGTTCGAAGCTGACAACACGCTTTTAATAACACGCGCCGCCGATATTTCGCGCCCGCAGACCAAAGCCGACGGGCGCAGGCGTTCCAAGCTTCCAATCGCGCATTGCCTACACAATCAGCGGCGTGGGCGCGAAGAGAGACAGACGATAGCGCGGAGCGTACAAGCAAATCTGCACAGGGCGCGCTTAGCAAGCGACGTACTGCACACAATCGTAGCAGCTAGGGGATTTGGCGACACGTACGCGGCAGCTAGCAGATGCCGTGCACAAAGAAGCGCCGCCTGTTCTCGCCCAAGCGATCGCTGTACAAACACGCGCATATGCGCACCACAGTAAACCTTAGCGAGTCGCCACATTTTCAGGTCGTGGTTAAGCGGCGAAGCTCAGCTCACCTCGCACTGCAAGTAACTTTTCTGCAAGTGGCTCGCGATTCGGGGAACATGTCGCACGCTCACAGCCATCCAAATAAAGACGCGGCAAAGTGTATCATCATCTAAAATCATTGTTTTTGCGTATTCTCGCTTCGTTTTAAGCACTCAAGTTACCTTAATGCGACAAAGCTCAAACACACACAGTGATCGTGCAAAACAGTTCTGAACGGCCAACTGTCGCGCCATGTTGCACTGTGGCCTTCAATAAGTCATACCAGCGCGTCTCCTCACCTAGAACACATACACACTTATAGAACGTGCAACTGTCCTTCAAAGTGACTTACCGTGTAGTCCTGGGGTTTCCAAACTATGAGAGACATCAACATCGGTAGAAGAATGCGCCGTTGCTGCTGCTTGGTCGCTTTCAACGCACGCGTGTGCGCTCCGAAGTCCTGTGTTGCTCCGCCTGTAGCTTCAACCATACAGTTCCTCACTATATTACCTAGAGGGAAATCTGGCGCTGCTGCGCTTTGGTATGCAAGGGAATGCCGGTATATTGTGACTTCGGATTGTCATCGCTCTCGGAGAGCCAGGCAAGCACCGTTCCGTTTGTCACAAGGATTCATATTCTACTAGAACTGCACGTAAAAAGCTGTTTTAGCTTTACTATTACACAAAAACATGTTTTGTTTAACCATAAGAACTGGTTATTACATGTAAAATTAAACGATACGTAAAAAGTATCAGCGGGCCGCTAAAGTTGGAGGACAGACGACAATATTCACGTTGACTTTGAAACAGTTTGTCGTCTGTTCTTGCTTTTCTTTCCTTTGTCATGCATTGTAGGTGAGTAAAAATGCAATTTGCGTGAGTGGAGCTATTCTGTAAAGATTTTACTTTAAGAGCGCGTTATTTGTGTAGCCATATTCACGTTTTAGACGAAGCCTCTTGCAACACCAGCCAACACAAGCCTCGCAGACACATATACCGTCATTCCCATGACGCCACGGCGCCCCTTAAGAAACTCCCATAGACGGTGGCGCCAGATATCCTTCTAGGTGTTATAGTGAGAAACTCTATGGTTTCAACTTTCGGCGTCCTCTGCGGCGCCAAGGCGCACCTACTCCGAACATAAAAACAGCACGGACACGCATTGCGCGGCATATTTGGAATCTGACTGCAGAAATAATTCTACTGAAACTGTCGCTGCGGCTGACAGCCTTGTTTGTAACGTCTGAGTTATTCTTTTATCTATTTGGCTCGTGTCAGATATGAACGTATTTAAACATTCCCAATCTCCGTATGCTATAGTTATGCTTTGAAAACCCTCATTTTACAACCGCAATGCCCCTTCAAATGAGGTCGGGGGTAAAATAATGGTTCTAGCTTATTTTACTTCCTCTCGTGGGAGGGCTCATTTTAAGCTAGGGGGGAAAATGGCATGTCAGCTGTTAAAACGCCCATATGGGCTAATTTGTAGTTACAGTGTATCATCGCTTTTACATGTACAACCACTGAGATTTTTTTCAGTTGATTTGACAATCATCATCATCATCATCATCATCAGCCTAGTTACGCCCACTGCAGGGCAAAGGCCTCTCCCATACTTCTCCAACTACCCCGGTCATGTACTAATTGTGGCCATGTTGTCCCTGCAAACGTCTTAATGTCATCCGCCCACCTAACTTTCTGCCGCCCCCTGCTACGCATCCCTTCCCTTGGAATCCAGTCCGTAACCCTTAGTGACCATCGGTTATCTTCCCTCCTCATTACATGTCCGGCCCATGCCCATTTCTTTTTCTTGATTTCAACTAAGATGTCGTTTACCCGCGTTTGTTGCCTCACCCAATCTGCTCTTTTCTTATCCCTTAACGTCACACCCATCATTCTTCTTTCCATAGCTCGTTGCGTCGTCCTCAATTTCAGCAGAACCCTTTTCGTAAGTCTCCAGGTTTCTGCCCCATATGTGAGTACGGGTAACACACAGCTGTTATACACTTTCCTTTTGAGGGATAGTGGCAACCTGCTGTTCATGATTTGAGAATGCCTCCCAAACGCACCCCAGCCCATTCTTATTCTTCTGGTTATTTCAGTCTCATGATCCGGATCCGTGGTCACTACCTGCCCTAAGTAGATGTAGTCCCTTACCCCTTCCAGTGCTTCGCTACCTATCGTAAACTGCTGTTCTCTTCCGAGCCTGTTAAACATTACTTTAGTTTTCTGCAGATTAATTTTCAGACCCACCCTTCTGCTTTGCCTCTCCAGGTCAGTGAGCATGCATTGCAATTGGTCTCCTGAGTTACTAAGCAAGGCAATATCATCAGCGAATCGCAAGTTGCTAAGGTATTCTCCATCAACTTTTATCCCCAATTCTTCCCACTCCAGGACTCTGAATACCTCCTGTAAACATGCTGTGAATAGCATTGGAGATATCGTATCTCCCTGTCTGACGCCTTTCTTTATAGGGATTTTGTTGCTTTCTTTGTGGAGGACTACGGTGGCTGTGGAGCCGCTATAGATATCTTCCAGTATCTTTACATATGGCTCATCTACACCCTGATTCCGTAATGCCTCCATGACGGCTGAGGTTTCGACTGAATCAAACGCTTTCTCGTAATCAATGAAAGCTATATATAAGGGTTGGTTATATTCTGCACATTTCTCTATCACTTGATTGATAGTGTGAATATGGTCTATTGTTGAGTAGCCTTTACGGAATCCTGCCTGGTCCTTTGGTTGACAGAAGTCTAAGGTGTTCCTGATTCTATTTGCGATTACCTTAGTAAATACTTTGTAGGCAACGGACAGTAAGCTGATCGGTCTATAATTTTTCAAGTCTTTGGCGTCCCCTTTCTTATGGATTAGGATTATGTTAGCGTTCTTCCAAGATTCCGGTACGCACGAGGTTATGAGGCATTGCGTATACAGGGTGGCCAGTTTCTCTAGAACAATCTGACCACCATCCTTCAACAAATCTGCTGTTACCTAATCCTCCCCGGCTGCCTTCCCCCTTTGCATAGCTCCTAAGGCTTTCTTTACTTCTTCTGGCGTTACCTGTGGGATTTCGAATTCCTCTAGGCTATTCTCTCTTCCACTATCGTCGTGGGTGCCACTGGTACTGTATAAATCTCTATAGAACTCCTCAGCCACTTGAACTATCTCATCCATATTAGTAACGATATTGCCGGCTTTGTCTCTTAACGCACACATCTGATTCTTGCCTATTCCTAGTTTCTTCTTCACTGTTTTTAGGCTTCCTCCGTTCCTGAGAGCCTGTTCAATTCTATCCATATTATAGTTCCTGATGTCCGCTGTCTTACGCTTGTTGATTAACTTAGAAAGTTCTGCCAGTTCTATTCTAGCTGTAGGGTTAGAGGCTTTCATACATTGGCGTTTCTTGATCAGATCTTTCGTCTCCTGCGATAGCTTACTGGTTTCCTGTCTAACGGAGTTACCACCGACTTCTATTGCGCACTCCTTAATGGTTCCCATGAGATAGTCGTTCATTGCTTCAACACTAAGGTCCTCTTCCGGAGTTAAAGCCGAATACCTGTTCTGTAGCTTGATCCGGAATTCCTCTAGTTTCCCTCTTACCGCTAATTCATTGATTGGCTTCTTGTGTACCAGTTTCTTCTGTTCCCTCCTCAAGTCTAGGCTAATTCGAGTTCTTACCATCCTATGGTCACTGCAGCGTACCTTGCCGAGTACGTCTACATCTTGTATGATGCCAGGGTTCGCGCAGAGTATGAAGTCGATTTCATTTCTAGTCTCACCATTCGGGCTCCTCCACGTCCATTTTCGACTAACCCGCTTGCGGAAAAAGGTGTTCATTATCCGCATATTATTCTGTTCTGCCAACTCTACTAATAATTCTCCTCTGCTATTCCTAGAGCCTATGCCATATTCCCCCACTGACTTGTCTCCAGCCTGCTTCTTGCCTACCCTGGCATTGAAGTCGCCCATCAGTATAGTGTATTTTGTTTTGACTTTACCCATCGCCGATTCGACGTCTTCATAAAAGCTTTCGGCTTCCTGGTCATCATGACTGCATGTAGGGGCATAGACTTGTACCACCTTCAATTTGTACCTCTTATTAAGTTTCACAACAAGACCTGCCACCCTCTCGTTAATGCTATAGAATTCCTGTATGTTACCAGCTATTTCCTTATTAATCAGGAATCCGACTCCTAGTTCTCGCCTCTCCGCTAAGCCCCGGTAACACAGCACATGCCCGCTTTTTAGCACTGTATATGCTTCTTTTGTCCTCCTAACCTCACTGAGCCCTATTATATCCCATTTACTACCCTCTAATTCCTCCAATAATACTGCTAGACTTGCCTCACTAGATAGCGTTCTAACGTTAAACGTTGCCAGGTTCAGATTCCAATGGCGGCCTGTCCGGAGCCAGGTATTCTTAGCACCCTCTGCAGCGTTACAGATCTGACCGCCGCCGTGGTCAGTTGCTTCGCGGCTGCTGGGGACTGAGGGCCGGGGTTTGATTGTTGTATTCATATAGGAGGTTGTGGCCAAGTACTGCACCAGGGTGGCCAATCCTGCTCTGGTGAGAGAGTGCGTTACCGGTTCTGGTCACCGGGATCAGGCCGCACTCCAGGCCTGTTTGTGCAATTTCTCAACACACGGTTTTTTTTTTGTATTTCCCGGAGGAGAATTGCGCGGCACGGGGATTTGAATCACGGTCCCCTTGCACTGGAGACGGATACTCTACCGTCCCCGCAGGAGTTAAATTAAAATTTGAATTATGGTGTTTTGCGTGACAAAAACCACTTTCTGATTATGCACGCCGTAGTGGAGGACTCCGAAAATTTCGACCACCTGGGGTTCTTTAACGTGCACCTAATTCTAAGTACACGGGTGTTTTCGCATTTCGCCCCCATCGAAATGCGGCCGCCGTGGCCGGGGTCCGATCCCGCGACCTCGTGCTCAGCAGTCTAACACCATGACCACTGAGCAACCACGGCGGGTCCCGCAGGAGTTGTACGGCTCATTTAACCTACAGTGGCGCCCTATTTGATCAGTCAAGGTGGACCAATCTGAGCTCGGTTATACCGCATGGATGGCACTCGGCTAGAGAACCTGGTATTTATGACCTGCACATGTGTGGCCACACATAATTGAGGATATAGAATTTTTTTTTTTAGGAGGGTTTCCGTACTGTGATAAAAGGAAGGAAAATACCTTAAAAAAAAGAAAGGAACATAACATGTGATTTGAACTCGTGATCCTTCAATGTTGCCCGGAAAGGTAGCTCAGTCGGTTGGTTCGTCAAGCCAGCGGTTACTTTCAAGCGCTATAGCTCCTGCTCCGAGCCTCATACTTATGTGGAAAGGGGCTGGTGTTGTCCGCGACAGTCGATTTTTGCTGAGTGGTTGAAGGCATAATTCTGAGTGGTTGGAAGGCATAATTTCTTGGAAAAATGGCCGCCAGAGGAGCAGCGTGAACTCGAGCGGCTTTAGTGACTAGGAAAACTGCCTTAAGGTATTTAGAATTGAGGGGTAGTTTCGTTAACAAACTATAACACGGCAATCAGCACTCGAATATAATTATAACCCTAATAATAATTGTAAATATTCATCTCATCTATAGTATCTAAAGCGCGCGTTGTTTCTTGCCACTGCGTGTAGTAGTTAAGAGAGCCAGTTTAAGGGCGGAGAAGAGGGAAGGAAAAGAAAGCAAACTTGCAGCGCCGTGGTTTTAAGGCGCAACCGTGGTAGAGAAACGGAAAGGCGATATAAGCATGCGTGGCCATGATACGCACACGACAAACTGCCTTACAATATTTAGACTTGAGGGGAAGCTTCGTTAACAAACTATAACACGGCAATGAGCCCTCGAATACGACGAGAGAAATAATTGAGACGTGGAAAATTCTCTTGAAATAAATCTGGTTTGCGAGACAAATGCTTATATGTATTGAATCTCTTAAAAGATGAGGGGGGAAATATGCGCTCACCGAGAGGGCATCGTCCGCACGAGACCACCGCCAGGCTCCTTACGGGGATGTGGAGAGCTTCGCGGCCGGAACGAAGCCCCCCCTCTCCGCCGGCCAGGCGTGGAAAACGCGCTTTCCGATCGCTCAAGGTTGCGTAGGAATGGTATAGTTCTAGCGTCTAGGAAAAGTAGGACAAGTGTAAAATGCGGGAAAATCTCTTCCGCTTCTCCCCTCACCTACGAAGCGAAAAGAAACGATTTTGTACCTGTCTTCTCTCATTCTCGTTGTGCTAAAAGAAAAGTTCTCTTACATATTCAGCGAACTCGTAAATTAGGTGCGCCACTTGTCCAGCAATAACGGACACTGTCCGCACTGTTGAGGCACTGTCACGCTAGCCAAAATCACCGAGTGGGGTGAGGAAAAATGTGGCTCACAGCATAAACCAGCCGCATGAACAGGAGATTAGGAGGCTGACTCTGCCGAAATCCCAGGCGAATTATATCGCCCCAAAACTCTTCCGCTGCAAGACCTCCGTTCATTTGCGTGGGTGTGCACCAAAGCCGAGGAGCTGTACTTCGACTGGCTCAGTGGCCCCGTATGTCATTTCCGTGATGGGTATGAGTTAGCACGCTGGCGAACAAAAAACTACCCCAATAGAATGGGTTCTTCTATTTATTAAAAAAAAGCAAAGAACCTCACATGCTCCGGCAGGAGTATTCTGCGAGGAGGGATTATACAATATACATCTTCATAAGTGGAAGCATTACAAAGAAGAGATAACTAGCATAAGAGACGTATACTAAGGTACGTAAAACGAGGTGGTCACACAATGGTTAGCGGAACGCGATATACACTATCGGAATGAATGGCGACATACGCAATGTAAGGGTACATGCTCTAACGCCGTCACATTTTACAACAATAATGTAAGGGCACATCTGACATTTCCAAATGCAGAAGTTAGCGAGATGCGTGTACATAAGAGAAAATGAATGAAAGCAACTGGTCACGAAAAAATAGCGGTTAATTCATGAAGAAACTTAACAGGGTGGTGAATGTGGACAACACTATTAGGGAGAGTATTCCATAGTTCGATTGCTAGTGGTGACGCTGATGAAGGCGTTTGTGTGCCCCAAGGTTACGTTTGAAGGAGCGGTTGTTGACGCCATGCCGACAGCGCACCGTGTCATATTCAGTTGACTTGAAGTTTTTATTGACCAGTTTTGCCTACAGGCGAAAGACAAAAAAAAAACTTTTCTTTCTCGAATTTCGGCATTGAACACGAAGTGTCTGGCTAAATGTCTTCGGCCAAACTGTATGACAAGGAGGAAGCAACATTTGTTGGTTTAGAGCCGAAACGCAGGGTGAGGAATAATATTCGCACGCTGCTTCCTTTCATTTGAAAGCATGGCCGGAGGAGGCAGACCAATGGGAAGATGTCCGGCTGCGTTAGTGTCACACATTTATTGTAAATGAAATGAAATGTACACCTCTGGTTCAGATATGACGAAAACTGTCTGTACAAATTCTAAACAAAGCCATAGGTGGCATGAGGGCAAGCCCGGATCGAGCTTTTTTGCCGGGTGTTCCCTCCTTATTAGTAAAAGGTTTCTTCAATATATATTTATTTATGCACTAATGTCAATCCCGTCACGGATCATAATAGAAAGGGCATTCAAAAATGTACACTGACATACAAACATGACAATAATAACGGTTTAGAAATACACATTAATACACAGAATAAACTTATACATCAGTAGCAGTAAAAATATTTATAATCAGGTTCACGCTGCAAGATTTGGGTTGAACAGATAATTGTGTTAAAATGCAAAACAAAAGTAGTAACAAAGTGATACTGACAGTAAACAAAAATAATTACTGAGATGTAAGTAGATAGTTTTCAACAAGCGTGATAAAAGCAGTTAGTGATGATCTATTAACAGAGCCCACGTTCAAAGCGTTGCAATCGTGTATAGTCTGTGGAAAGAATGAATACCTGAAAGTGTCAGTACGGAATGAATACTCGTTTAGTGTGTGTGGGGGGTTATGACGTGTTTTCTTCGTTTGAGATTTCGTTGTGTATCGTGAGGTATCCAGATTTAATTGATTATTTATGAGTTGGTAAATGGTTTTAAGGCGCGCTAGTTTTGCTCTGTTTTGGAGGGTTAGCATCCCGGCTTGCTTGAGTAGTTCTGTCGGTGAGTCTGCTAGCCTATGGTTGTTAAAAATGTATCTGAGCGCCTTTCTCTGAACGCCTTCAAGTTTTTTAATCAGCTTGTTAGTGAAAGGAAACCAAACTACATTTGCATACTCTAGTACCGGTCTGACAAATGTTTTATATGCTAGTAACTTTATATCAGATGGTGCTAGTCTGAGGCGTCTATTAATGAAAAATAACTGTTTTAGTGCAGTTGCCGTGACTTTGTTAACGTGAGCATCCCATCTGAGGTCAGAGGTTAGTAATATGCTTAATATTTGTATTCACAGACCGAAGCAAGAGGAATGCTGTTTAGTGTGTACTGAAAGAGTGATCTATGTTTCTTCCTAGTTACAGATAATACCACAGATTTATTAACGTCAACAGTCATCTGCCAATATTCACACCATTTGATTACTGATGCTATGGCGTTATTTAAAGTTATATGGTCGACGACAGAGTTTTTTCCTAATATAGCACGCAGTCATCGGCAAAAAGTCTAATGTTGTTAAAGATGTTAGCAGGAAGGTCGTTTTTAAAAATTAGGAATAACACTGGGGCTAAGACGCTTGCTTGTGGTACACCTGATGTGACATCAGCTGTAACGGATTTCTCGTTGTTAATTTCGACAAACTGAGTGCGGTTAGTGAGGTAATCAGTAATCCAGTCTAAAATTCGGCCAGTTCCTAAAGTTAGTTCAAGGTTCCTAATAAGTTTTGGGTGTGGCACACGGTCGAAGGCTTTCGAAAAGTCTAGGAAAATAAGGTCAATTTGTTTCTGGTGATCAATAGAGGTGGTTACGTCATGCACGAGTTCAATTAGGTGAGTAACGGTAGAAAGCCCTTTCGAAAGCCGTGCTGGAAAGGTGTTAGAATTTGGTTATCTTATAGATAGGTTGACATGTGCTTTAAGATGATGTGCTCAAGTAGCTTGCATATTGTGCTGGTTAGTGAGATTGGTCTGAAGTTTGAAGGATCTGATTTGCTTCCTGATTTATGTATTGGTGTTATTTTCGCTGCTTGCCATTCTTTAGGAAGGGTGCAGGATGACAGGGATTTGTCAAAGAGTATTACTAAAAACTTCGCAATCCACTCGGCATATATGCGCAGGAATGTGTTAGAAATGTTATCAGGCCCCGATCCTTTTTTAGTGTCTAAATTTAGTAGTAGGTTTAAGACTCCAGCTTCAGTCACAGTAAGGTTCCCTATTTGCTTGCCGGTGCAGGGGCTATTGCGGGGTGCATTTCCATCGTCTGTAGTAAAAATGGAACAAAAGTAGTTATTCAGTGTGGTTGCAGTATTTCGATTTTCCTCCGAAGACGGATGGCTGTCATTATGTACTTTAGGATTTAAGTAACGCCAGAACTTCTGGAGAGAATCTTTTAGGCAATTTGTTAGCGCATTTGAAAAATAGAAAGTTTTAGCTATTTTGATCTTAGATTTTAAATCGTTAGTGGCTAATGCTAATTTTTCGGCTGTTCCCTCTGATGGGTGGCATCGTTGCGTTTTTTTCAGTCGCCGGACATTCCGTTTGGCATGAATTACAGTTCGAGTAATCCAAGGATTGATCTTTCGTGTTATTTTAGCTTTAGTAGGAACGAAATTAGTAATGCAACATGATAGAATATTTTTAAACCTATGCCATAGAATTTCCATATCGGTATTAGTGTCATCTGAGAGTTGACGAAACAATGATAGCTCTTCAGCTAATGTGTCAAGTATGCTAGCGTCGTCAGCTCGGCAGTGGTCAGGATATGCTATTGTTCGGGATGAGAGTGTAGTGTAATGAAACGGGACAGAACACATTATTAGTTTGTCGTCAGACAGACCTTCAAGTACTTCTACATTCGCGTCATGATATGGGAATTGCTTGCTCAGAAACACTAAATCTAACATGTTAGAGCTAGTTCCTTGTACACGGGTAGGTTCTGTTACGATCTGCGGGAGGTTGAAAGAAAGCATCATATTGAAAACAACTTCTGCGCAAGGTGAATGATGTTGCAGTGTACTCCAGTCGATGTCAGGAAGATGGAAGTCGCCTAGAAGTATTAGTCTGGTGCTCTTAACATGACGTTGTATATAAGTACATAATAATTGATATATATATATATATATATATATATATATATATATATATATATATATATATAATTTCGTTGATTCTGCTTATTCTGGAAGTGTTTCGCACATCTGGGCGCAAAATAAATTTTTTTGGGTATTTATATCTGTCGTCATTAAAGGAATAATCTTTGTCTGGTGCTTAGCGCTGTGGCCTCTGAGGCGACCCGAGGTAGCGTTTAGGGCCGGGAATCCTCGAGCCACCGAGATTAGTACGTTCAGGAGTAGGAGCGAAAGAAAAAAAGCTAGTTTACGTTGTTTACACTGGCTCCATACATGAAATCCCACTCCTCGTAGGGGCGCTTTAAAGGTCTGAGCTCAATATATGTCTGCTTACACGGAACACCACCCAGATTAGCTGAACGGCTGCGCACGCGTCCGTGACGTCACGCACAAGAAATCGGCCTGGAAGTCAGCCTCACCCCACGCGGGTTATCTCGCCTGGCCATCAGAGCACCTGCTTTCAAAGATACCGCGTGTTTTGTGCCAGATTATTGTTAGTATTTAAATTATCTCTATCAATAAATGTACCCCTCGGGAATCCGACATAGTGTTTTTAGGCTAATGCAGGCTTCAAAAGCCATTCACTTCTCATTGTTTACCACAACTTGTTTACCCCTACGCTTTCCTTGGTTGCGGTGACTGTTAGCTTTCTGCATGTGTTAATCTATACCTACTTCATGCTGCACAAATAGCTCAAAACAAACCTGAAAGACTTGAAAAAGATGTGCAATGAATACAGGGAATGAAGAGTTTATTTCACCACTTTACACACACGCACAAACACGCAAAGGCAGCTGTGCCCAAATTGTGTGACATGGTGAGATATGCATCTCAAGGGCAGAAGAACCAAGTGCAATTTCTTGGCCACCATAGTTTGTCAAAAAGTAACAAGAACAGACATTTACATATACATCTCCTTCATGCAAAAGGGAACCATTTTGGAACAGGAGTTCTCACCCAATACAGTGTTATTTGCAGCAGTCGCTTTGCCTAAGAAGAGCATGTACAAAACAAAATGGCTTAATACATAGCTATCATAATCATGTAATTAGATGCACAAGAAACAATGACTACTGAAAAAACAGTTGCCATTAAACCACACGATCATCAATTTTCAACTCCATAGAGTTTGCAATTTACGCTTGCACTTTAAAACAGTTGTTTTCTCATTTTTTTGTTTTACACAGACTATTCAACGTCCTGTTGACAGTTGCACTCAAAATATGGTGCATGACTTTTTCTGGCCAGTGGCCAGAATCACAGGCATCAAGGTCATCAAGGCCTCCAGAATCATGCAGGGCGGTTGACACAAGAGCAACAAGAGCCTCTTTCTGTTTTGAAGAGCAAGAAATTTTGCTCCAAACTCCTCACTCCTGCCTTTATCAAGGACGATTTCTGTACAAAACACAGTATTGACTACAACAGCACGCGTAAATTATGTACTCATCTTGTCTTACCTGCAATGAGCAGTGTGCCTTCATGGTCCAAACTGGTATTTTCCAGTATAAGGTTTTCTTTCCACGACACGCACATGAGCTTTTTTCAATGTCGCATGTGCACAATACCTAACAACATATGTAAGAGCGGGAATCATTGATTTTTGAGCAACATCAGCATCTCTCCCTGGTATGGTGAGCTGCCCACGAAGTGAGTCAACACTTATGGTAGGGATTGGCTGTGTAATAACGTCCAGGTCAGGCAGGTCCAGTACATTTTTGAAGCGTGAGCTTGTCCCGAGATTCATGGATCTTCCTGATCAAGATGTGCTGTTGGGCACTATATAGCTGGTGGTACTTCCCAGACCTAGTCTTCAATGCAATCTGTTTGAAATTTTCCAAGCAGCACGTACCGAAATCCTAGCTCTTCTAGGCTACAGAGATCAGGCTCTTCTAGGCTGCAGGATACAGAGATCTCATGCAGAGGGTGACTCGTGTGGCCAAAAGCCAACTGCGTATCTTTCGTCGGGTGACCGGCTTCGTGCTTGAGGCTAGCCCAGTAGTCTAGCCGCTCTGCTATTTCTCTCAAAAATCCCAGCTGTGGACATGTTCTTGACACAATCGGATATTGCATTTCATAACGTAAGCGCTGACCTTTTTCGGTGTCTTTTCATTTACTATTCGCCACCATGTCAAAATGGTGTTAATGAAATCTGCCGTTCATTTGGCAAGTTGCACCGTAGAGTATTGCAATGAAGCAACTGTTGATTCATTAAATATTCTGAGGGCCAGCTTAATGTTCCGGCGCTCTATAGTTGATGGGTTTAGTGCTTTTAGTGATAGCACTAAAAAAAGGTTATTCTACTCAGCGTCACGTAGATCAGACAAAGATTTAAATGATGCTGTAAGAACAGCTGGCTTTGGTTCATTGCTGCTCGGATCAGGGTAATGCACTTCCTACTATTCCTCTGGTTGCGCGAGTAGTTCCTGATCGATTTTAGGTGTACAGGGTCCAACGCAAAAAAGAACAGTGGGCGAGAGGAATCAGCTGGATGTGGGTAAACAGTGCGGCCTTGAGGGGGCTAGTAAAGAATGTCATGGCTTTTCGGGTTATAGTATTGTTGTTAGAAACAACTGCTTTTACCTTGAATCCAAGTGACTCAAGGTCAATGATGAGCTAGAGCAAAAATTTATGCAATGCTTTCGCATCGATCTGTGTGACTGATAAAATGTGAACCACATCCTTGTCGCTCGACAATAGGCTCTGCAACATGAACACATATGCTGTTTCAGCCGGATTAGAACTATTGGCTGCGGCACCTGTAATGAAGCCTGCTTTGTATTCAAATTACGTTTGATGATGGATCTCATCCATCATTAATGTTACAATGCGCTCATGCTTGGCGGCTGCTTGCGAGACAGTTTTAGCGTAGCTTAAGAAACAAGTATCTTGCTGCTCAAGAGCTCGATTCAAGTGATATGACGAACATAATCGGCGAAAGGTGTGTGGGCGTGGCAGGTTAATTTAAGAGAACTTCTGATGAACCTGTACGCATGTGGAGAAATGGTATACAGCAGATCGGAAAACGCAAGCACTCCTGGTGGTTATCGCGGCAGATTTCTCAACGTTAACTTGACTTGGCTCCTCACAAATTTAAGTGCTTATAAGCTTCATCCATGACGTTCTTGGAGCTCGAATTCCTTGTTCATTTCATCCAGGAGCATCAGCAAAGTTGAAAGTCACTGGTGTCCCTTTTCTTTTCAACTGTTATCAGGACAACAACTTTGCAGCTTTTCCACAGATTGCAGCACTCGGTCAAGCTCCTTTAAATCCTTTAATTCTGATGGAACAACGACATCTCCAAGTTTGTGAAGACGGGACCCTGCGAGGAACACCTGAACAGACAGGTCTTCTAACACCCCAGTAACGAGCGCACTGCGAGAGCACAGTCAAGGGAGAAGTCAAGAAACAAAACCCTTGGCTGTGTAGTGATCGCAGTCCAGACGTTTGAAGTCTTTGGCGTCGGAAGGGCACAACAAGTTCCTCAAAACCGGAAATTTTGTTCCTGCGATCTTCGTCTTCTTTCGCACCAAGAGAAAGCTCTATCGCTTTTTGTAAAGATGCTGCCTCGAGCCGAGCCTTCTTTCCTGCAGGGGCTTCCCGCGTTGGGGTTGGCTGAGACATATTTCAGGCAGCCGGGAAAAAGACTGGGGACAGCAGTTGGCTTGAGGCAAATGCGCTGCAGGTGGCACTTCAGTAACTTTTCCAGTCTTCAAGTCCGTGTGCATTGCAAGCCTGACGAAGTCACTCGTCTCAAAATGTCTTTTCACACACCTAAAAAGAAAGTGAAACGAGGTCAGTTATGCTTAGGGGACAGGCTCACAAAACACGGCAAGCGAAATAACTGAGAATCAGAACTCGGCAAATGACGTAATAATAAAAAAAGATGTTCTTCTCTCGCAAGGTCGTTGGAGAAAAAACGCGGCATGAAGCACGTACGTTTAGCACAAGCATTCTGAAAAGCATAACAAAAAGCGATGCTTACCCCTGTGTACTTAGTCGGCATGAAATTTTCACGAGATATGGTGTTTGTCCACGCTGCCCTTTGTGTCTCTTCCGCAGGAAACTTATAGACGCGGACAACCACGCTGCTCGGACCACCACCGAACATCGATCTGGAGCTTGGGGTGCAGCAACTGCCACGCATTTCTGAACTGAAGATACACACGTTCCGTCATGTAAACGAAGCCTTTGCGGAAGAAATAGCTTGTACAGATCTCCGGCTCATCCGCGAAAATGTGCACACAGTCAGGTCAACTCCATCAGCCATGTGCGTACTATGTTCTTACTGCTTGTCTCAATGTTCCCAACAAGCGCAGGATATAGTCCAACGTGATCATTCAAGTGCACATAAATTTTAATATAAAATATTGTTGCTGCGCTAATAAGCAGCAAATATGCAAGACTTAGTACAAAGTTTACTTGTTAATTTTTTAAAAGTATAACATGGTTAATATAAGCGTGGCGAAAATAAAAAGACGACTTTGATGCGTACTAGCCGAAGCCACGACAGAATAACCATGCAAGAGCCAAGTCAAGGATGCCGCAGTAGCCGGTAATACTACCTATGAACAGGAACTGCTACTAAGTTGTGCTGGTTAGTCAACCCGCCCTTAGATGGTGCCATGTCAATCCGCTTCGCCGGTAGCATGGCCGGATCTCTTAGCAGTGACGTAGTTGCTGGGCGAGGAGGTCATGCGGATGCCTTGTAAAATCTAGCTGGCATTAGTACCGGTCAGGAGACGTCAGGACACATGTCAGCAGACGTCAGCGCACACTACTGCACCAAACGTCTCCGCTTTTAAAGCAGTCCATTTCACTAGGGAACTATAGATTAGAGAATCTGATGACCTTGTCTCGGCTAATCGCAATAGTCGGAAGATTCGCAAAATTCCGCCTATGACGTCGCACTGTTACGCTGGACTCCCCCACCCCTCGATGTTGCGCGATCGGTCCCGCATACTGTGATGGTTGGAGTTGGGCATGGAATAGATGGTAGCTGGCCCATGCCCACGTCCAACATATCCACGCTGAGGACGCTGTTGAAGAGAGAGACTTGTTCTCATCAAGAACGAGGAATATGGGATTTATTTGGCTGCTTATTTGAGCAGGCTGCTGGGCTATACACTCCCGCAGAGAGCGCAGGGTGGCTCTCAAGCTGCAACAACACAGCTTTTTGCTTTGCGTCCTCTCTCCTTTGTTGCTGATGTAACCTTGAGAGAGTTATTAGAATATGTTGTATTATATTGTATATACAATATCTACATGAGAACGTTACAGTTCATCAGCTTAACATGACTGAAAGAAGAATGTACCCTGAGGAGCCGCCACCGGCTCCTTAAGTACACTCTGTCCTCCCCAGATCCCCAGGTGACGAAAAACGAAAGTTCACCGTCGACCAATTCGGAACGTCCAAAGTCATCGCAGCCGACCCGCCTTTGAGGGGGAGGGCTTACACACTCTCTTCCGCACAGGTTTCGCTAACCACACCGAGGTGAGTGGGTTCTCGCAGACACGGTGCTGCCACGAGCAGGCTCCTCTTTATCCCAGAGTCGACTCCGCAGACAATGGCCGCCGTGTCTGTCCATCGACTGACGATTTCTAAGTTGCGTGAGACGGGACCTCAAGATATCTTCCAGGAGCTCCCCTGCTCCAAACAGACCATGCCGGGGACGGCGTACGCACTAACAATACATGCTCCGCCGCCGCAGCCATGGTGGCGCCAATGTCTTGTTGACTCAGTTTATTGTCCTCTTTACAAAACGAGTCGCCGCCGCCGCCATGGTGACGACGCTGGGCTGGTGACTGACGTATTGCCGTCCTGTCAAAGCGAGTCGTCGCAGCAGACATTGTGGCGCCTTTCCATCGGTCGCTTCCCCGAACATCGCCAGCCCCCGCTGGTCGAGCGTAACAATACCAGGCAATGACGTGGCAATCTGGGAGCCATATGTCGACGCTGTTCTCCCGGAAGTCGGTGAACATTGGCCCCTATTATCAATTAGTGGGCTCTCCGTGATGGTCAACCTGTAAGGGTCAGGTAGAGTAGCCTTCGTGATAGTTAGCGCTTCCATAGAGGGCGGCGATTCTTGTCGCCTCTAAGTGAGCTCCTTTGCTTGCGCGTCACATTCTATGTCGGGCCGCGCCGCCATCTGGGTGGGTGCTAATGGTAGGGCTGCCTCGTGAGAAGCATCCAAGGAATGCTCATCGCCGTTCTGAGACGTAACACCGCCGTTCTTAGACAACAACGGTATGGCAACGAATGCGTTACAGCGACGGTCCGACGACAACGCACCGACGACGACGACCACATGACCGTGGCGGCATAATCATGATTGAATGACTGTGGCATGAGTGCGATGACAACATGGCTGTCGATGGAACGACACAGGTGGTAAGACAATGATAGTATGGCGACAGTGAGCTGACGTTCGTGAAATGATGGCGTTTATAAGATGGCATACTGAAGATGACAGCGTGGCGACAATGATATGACGTCGACGGTGTGACGACGACAGCATGACGAGAATCCTGTGACGAAGTTAGAATGGTGATTGAAAAATCTTAACAGCATCACGCAACTGTGTGCCAGCGAATGCCCATCGACCAATTCATGACGATGTCACAGTGACGACGATGGCACAACTGCGGTATGAGAAGAATACGATGACTACAAAGCCATGGAGACGACTCTGATCCCCATGATATGACGCACGAAGCAAGGATAACAATCGGATGATGAAGCTGGAGTGACGACCATGGAATGAGCGGGACGTCATCTCGAAGACAGTATGACAACGAATGCACGACAGTTTGATGACGATGGCGTGACGGGGGCGGCATGAATAGAGTTGGATTATGAAGCTGGAACGACGAGAATGCAATGACCACGGCGACACTGCCACCTGAAGCACATATGTAGTGTCACAAGTTATTTTTTTTGTTATTCCGATATGAAAGGAGAGGTTGGTACCATTATTGGCGCCAGCTTTTCCTTTTCGCCGGGCAAGCAACATAAAGGCACAGGAATGTGACATGTGCTGGCGAGAGTCATATAGTACTAGCATTTGCAAAGTTCTACCGACAGGAGAAAGCAGCTATTAGACAATCGGGAGCACTAGGGCATCACAAAATGTGTGATGGGCACGGGCATCACGAGAGCTCCGACGATGCAACAATCCCGATAGAATGACGACCACAAACACGCACCGCTAGTGCAAGCTATTAGACAACTTCGACCGCTGGGTCCGCGCGAGTGGCTAGATAGATCGATTGATATAAAGAAAGGTAGGCCGCTCAAAAGGACCAATGCAGGCAAAGAAGGCTAATGATGTTAATAAGAATGTCGCTGAAATGAGCGATGGCTAATTGCTTTTTCGAGTTAGTGGCGGTTTTCGGGCACACATTTGTTTGTAAAAGAAGCAACTGCAGTTACCAGGATTATCGGCGCATCGCAGTGCATTTTTTATGCCGGCTACTACGATTCTTGCAGGTACCAAAATCTGGTCCCTGCAGCCAACAAGACCTATATGTGCTGCACAGATGCAGAGTGCGTATGTGCTCTGAGGGGGAAAGAGGGATGCATTACGACGTACGCCACTCTTGTGGAGGCGTCGCTCAACCTCCGTGCTCCTGCAGTTGCCTACTATGACCTAATGTAAAACCGCCCGGTGCTTGCACAGGACTCGAAAATCCACGTGTATGTACTTGGATGGCTCCATCAGTTTACTGATCTTTTCGTCCATTGTTTGGACTCAAAGGGCTCACAATACGACATAGGCACCAGTAGAGTTGCTTTGGTTGGGAATTGTTCGCGTTGGCGTCGAGCGCTTCTCATCATTTCACGTCGCTGCACATGATGAGTGCCACGCCGTTCGCACAATCTCTCTTGCTTGATGCTCGAGCGCATCGGGTGGAACAGGCGCGTAACTGCGAACCGACACACAGCCGGTGTGAAAAGCTTTACGGATCTCGTGGTCCGAGAAAACGTTGAATTTCCCGTCCGTTCGTGACCGTGTGTATTCGCGTAAACTACATAATAATGGCCGCAAATTAAAATACAGGTACGCTCGCAAGGGTAGCGAAAATGGCCAGCCTTTTGTAGATCCCGCTTTGCACATAATTTTGACGCCGACAACGCACCACAGAAGGGATCAGCCACTGACGGTTAGAGTTATCGCTCAATCCCACCTATTCTTGTTCATTGATTTCCAGGTGGAACAAGTACACGGCACACCGCCAGTTTGTATGTTCGGCCTGGCATCGCCTGGAAAAGGGCAACAGAAAAGTACTGCACAAGCTGCAAGGTTTTTCTGATCCTAACAGTATGCTTCTTGTGCTAACACTGTACTGAATTTAATTTTTTAGAACTTAAGTACACGAGCATTTTAGCGTTTCGCCCCCATCGTGATGCGGCTGCCACTGCCTCAATCGAAGTCGTGGCCTACAGCTCAGAAGCGCAGCTAATTGCGCTTCTATTTGGCCACAAATTGTTGCTGTAGCCGTTGTAAAGCTAAACTAGTTAGTACTGGTAAAGTATTTTTTTATTTGTTTGGTGCTTTTTCGCGGAAAAATGTTAAATATTGCAGAGAAAATGAATGTCAAGCTTTGTACCCTATCCCCAGAAACTTTTAAATTTCTTTTTGAATTTGCGTCCAAATATCCGCAGTGGTACGTTAGGGGACGTCACCAATTTACATGAGTTATTTCTTTGATATTTTGACCATATTTTGCGCCGAAAATGCTCTCGAACTTCCCGAGTTGGATTTTTCATTTCCTTTAGAACTCACGAGTACCCCCCCCCCCCTTTTTTTTTACCGATAACCAAATACGTACGCACACGCAGGTGCTTTCGAAATTCACGGCGATGCGGCGAATTTGAGTGGAATTAAAAATCATGGGGTTTTACGTGCCCAAACCACTTTCTGATTATGAGGCACGCCGTAGTGGAGGACTCCGGAAATTTCGACCACCTTGGGTTCCTTGACGCGCACCTCAATCTAATTACACGGGCGTTTTCGCATTTCGCCTCCATCGAAATGCAGCCGCCGTGGCCGGGATTCGATCCCGCAACCTCGTGCTCAGCAGCGCAACACCATAGCCACTGAGCAACCACGGCGGGTAAGAGTGGAATTGGGCAGGGCGGTTTCGCCATCTGACTCTCGTTTCCGTATCCCCAGGCGTTTTCTTGTAGACGCAGTGAAGTGCTTCCGTTTTCTTTCCCAGAAGAGTAATTTACTAATGCGGCTCAGCTTCCTGCTCTCCTTTAGTGTCCCCACCCATAATTACCGAGTCCTGGTGTGTGACAATGCCAGGCGGCGCGTGAAGTAACATACGACCACGTGGGCCGTTCCGAAAGGACGCGTCGGCGCGAGCGGGCACTCCCATGCGAGCGCCCACGCGAGTTGACCTTGGCAGTGTCTCGGTCAAGGCGCCTCGGAGCGAGGGTTTTCGGGTGCGCACTTTCACCGCCACGGGGAAAAACAACAACAGCAATAGCCGGCTTGTCCTTCCTAGGTAGGCCCACGCCGTGTGTGTTGACGCGCTTCCGCGTCGCGCACGTGCTACAGGTGTACACGTCGAGTAGCCACCCATGTCCGTCAATCCCGCGCTGCAACGGCATGGGCCCCCGCGTACGCCCGTCCAAGCTGAGCAACTTGGCTGCGGCACTGAACCAATATGCGCCGATTCCGGCCAGTCACGTGACTAGATTACGCGCACAGATGGACGGATGCGTCACAACCACGAGCGGGTTGCTTTTTCTTGGTTTTGTTTCTCTATAGATGTTTCTAATCCTCCGACACTTTGCGGATTCGGCAGGCGGCCGGCCTGAGCTGGATAGTATGACCTCTCACTCTTCGAGTGCGCTGTTCTCTTTGGGGGAGGGGGGGGGGGTAAACGTGAAGTGGAAGTGGGGTGGGGAGCATCGCCATGCAGAAGCATTCCCAGGTTGTGTGATAGATTAGCGCTCTTTGGCCACACCAGGCCCCTTGCATCAGTAACATATACAACATTCAATCAGTTTCGCGTATGGCTCGCACCGCTTTTGTGTCACCTTTTCTTATTGCTTGCTGGTGAACGCAAACAGGCAGAGCCATTTTTATTTGTCCTGTTTCTACCACCTGGCGAGAGGACGCGGAATGCCAGAAGACATGTTTGAATATAAATAAATAAATACAGATCAAGACCAATTAAGACAGAGTGTTCGCATAATTATACAGATTAGCAAAGTAAGCCTAGAACCCGTTCCAATGCTCGACGGTTTCAGTACCGAAGTCTCTTCTAGGCTTGCCCACGGGCAAGAAAAACAGCGACAGGCCGAAAAAAAGAAAGCAAACAAGCCATTAGGCAGACTGAGTGTCATTGTTGGCCCCGACCTCGCTTCCGTCATCGCCTGGACTTCGACAGAGACGGCCGTCTTTACCTTGCTATTTGAACATTTGCCCTGCTTCTAGTCTGGGGCCTCTCGCTTCTTTTTGGCATTTGCTCCCTGCACACTATCTGCTTCTAGTTCCGTGCAGTGTACAGGCCAGACGGGCACCGAAACCCCGTTCGTCGATGCAAGAGCACCTTTCTCAGGCTTTTTCCTCCTTGTGAACAAACAATGATGCACGAACATAATAAGAACATTATTTGAACATTCCCGATACCATACATTATGCCAGGACCGCATGCGCAAACGTTAACTTTAAGAGCAAGAAGTTCCTTTCACAAGGTTTCTGGAAGGAGAGCATTAAAATCGAGGTGCATGCCGCGTGCGCCTTGCGTCCGCACTTCGTCTCACGAACTGCGTGCCTTGCAGTAAGTACCAATCGAGTACCAACTAGATTAAGCATTGGGTAAATTGAACACTCAGCTTATCTTAAATGCCTCCGTTTTATTTCTCAGGCCAGTGAATAGCTACAGGCGTCCATTTTACTGTCGGCACTGCCATATTTGGCGAAATATTATAGGTGTCAACAATGTCAACGACTGTCAACGATGGCGAAACTGTAATTTCTTTCTGTCTGGTAATAATTGCACCCAAATAAGTAATTTGCACATTAGCTATGAGCTCAGGATTCAATTCTTTTTATCAACAAGCGTGACATGACTGTCTAACTACATATTTTACTAAAACTGCACGACAAAATTCATAAAGGATCATCTTATGCACATTGATTTGTTTTCAATGTTGTCTCCAGCACACGAGCATAAAATCATGCAGCTTTAACGCACATTAATATTGGTAGTATAAGATATCTCATGGCTCAATGAGGTAGACAGAGCTGCATGCATTAGGTAAAAGTCCTGGCGATAAAATGAAATAAAGTTACTTATCAGTGGATGCCTCTTGGTGTATTATTGGAGACAAACTAAGGTAATAATAAGCGATCTGTCACTTTACATCAGATAGAGATAAGCGAACGACGCTGAGCCGTAATTTCACCTTTGAACCTTTTAATTTATCGTTACCGCCTTTGACGTTTCAATCAGATCCCATTTGTGGAGACAAATTAAAATAAGAATGAATGACAGGTCTTTGTCAGTTCGAATCATGAAACTTTCGAATGACGATGGCTTCGAAGACTCGCGTAGAAGAAAGCGTGGAAGAAATCGTTCACTGCTGTTGGCTAAGCCCTACGGCTACTCACCTTATTTTGCCAAGAAAAATATTCGAATGCTTCCCCAAGTCTTGGCGTGTCGTCGTTGTCGTCAACTGCTCCCCCTAATAAGCTGCATCGATAACAAAGATTAATGTATTCACGTCTGGCTGAACCCTAGAAACTGTGCGATTAATGGTAGTCACTTGACGGGTTAGCGTCCTCTCAAGGCTTCTATTGTGTAGTGTAAGGGGCCATCCTAGAGGCGCCGCAATCAAGGTAGTGGTGGGCCGGTAGAGTTTCCTACTAAATTACAACTTATGGCATTGCAAATATTCAAGTAGCAGAGGAATTATGATAAGCTGATGTATTTGCCTGACCTTCGAGCTTGTGGCTTCAGACAATCTTGTGGCTTTAGTTACTTCGCTTTAGCTGCCTTTACTGGTCTAAAATTTGAAACAATCCTGTTTATCTACACGCTGAAGGCAATAAGGCTCCACGCACAGGCATAGTTACTGGGAATAGGTGGAGTTCAATGCAGGGCGGCAATGACGTGTTTCCGGCCCGCAATAACTTCCGGCGTATGCGGCTAGCAAAAGCATAGCGTACGAAATCTGTTACCGTTTTTTAGAGGCAACTGTCATTGTGTAGTGAATTTTCGCAGGATCGAGCGTTGCATCTATAACACGTAATTTCGTTGGAGGAGGTCACTTTGCAAGACGGCAAAGTAGCTTGAAGCCAGAAGGATGAGGTTTAAACAGATACCTGTATAATTTATACCCCTAATTTTAATGCTGGCTGAACTGTCATACTTGCGACTTCCGTAGACACTAGCGCCAGAATTACCTCTTGCGATTTTTGTAGCAACCTCTCAGAGGGCGTATCCAGAAAATGCTTGCGTATGACAGTCCCTCAGGCATAGCTTGTCGTCATAGCCCCTTGCTTTACTCTCCGCATTTGGCGTCTGTGCCCCGGTAGGTAAACGCAACTAGGGTCTTGTTATACAGCTGGGGCGTGGACTGAGAAACTAAGATCAGTTCTTACACGGCCCTTCGCCAAGTTTGGCCACTTTTAACAAACAAGCATAGATTATACATGACCCGCTGATAATTGTGTCTGTAAATTACAACGGCGCTGCGCGCCGCGAGACAGACAGACAAACAAACAAACAACTTTATTTGATCCTGAAGAGCTACTGTCAAAACCCACTGACATGAGGCCGTTGTAACCGTTGGCTGTGCCCACTTAGAGGATAGAACGCCGTGATGCCCCGCCCTTTCCTTGGCCCTCTGGATAGCCTGGGCTTGGCTTTCGGAGTACCGTGCTTCTGGTGGCCTCCTCATATTCGACTTCGCTGGAGAGAAGGTCGTTAGGCAAGGCACGACACGGCCTGAGCATGTGAGCCATAGAGCAAAGGGTTTCACTACATCCAGGGTCCACATCCGAGTATATCCTACTGAGTAAGCCCCGCGAGAACAGCTGAAATTTCAACTCTCGAGGCAGCACGCTCCCTAACAGAGAGCAACGGTCACACGGACACATGTCGCTTCGCAGTGCGTGTGTCGTCAGTCACGACGAATAATCATCCTATATATATATATGCGGAAGGCGCAACATCATAAGAAAGCAGGCGTTGCCAGACTGCGTTCCTCGCCTCCGGTATGGAAGGATCTTTGGTTAGCGCGCGACGATCTACATTGGAAGCAAAAGAAGTTGCAGAAAAGAGCGCTTCTCATATTTTCCTTGTAGATAGCTGCACTGATAACCAAAGAGGCAACATTAGCAACATGTCCTTTCGGTCACCCTTGCGGTACGGGAGAGGACGGAAGAAACTCCACTTGGCGACGTCACTGGAGACAGAGGGAGAAAGTCTAATCGTTGGCTGCGACGCTCGCCTCCTATAGGGTCAGGATATAAAGTGACGAAAATGGCAAGCGGAGACCTTCTTCTTGAGATCCCTCAGAAAAATCAGTACGAGAAGCTAGGCAGTTTGGTGACATTTGGTAACACAACAGTTTCTGTTACACCCCACCGATCAATGGATAGCTCACGCGGATTCGTGTCAGAGGCAGACCTTAAGGATTTGACAGAAGCTGAACTCCTGGAAGGGTGGAAAGATCAAAATGTGACCGTTGTAAAACGTATTATTCTTAGACGGGACAACAAAGAAATTCTGACAAACACCTTGCCTGAACATTTGCATCTAGCGTTATGCCAGGAACAACTGAAACGGGATACATTGAACTAACTGTCCGACCATATATTCCAAACCCTAGACGTTGTTTCCAATGCCAAAGGTTCGGCCATGGCTCGCAGAGCTGCCGTGGCCAAATAACTTGTGCAAAGTGTGGAGTCCAGGGCCACCCCTCCGACAACTTCAGTGGCACACCTCACTGCGTGTACTGCAGTGGTGACCATCCAGCCTACTTACGCTCCTGCGCGAACTGGGAGAAAAAAAGAAATAATCACCCTCAAAGTCAAAGAAAACATTTCTTTTAAGGAAGCCCGTAAGAGGTGCTCACCATTCCACAGCAGACCTTATGTTGATGCGGCGCGTCGGGGGGCAGTGTCGCAGCGGCCATTGCCATGTGCCCAGCCCGCGTGCTGTGAGCAGGTACCTTCTGCTACTGCCCCCAGGGTGGAAGTGGGTAAGCCTACTCCATCCAACCAGCAAACAGGCCAGGCTACCCTTGGGTTGCCGGCCCCACAAGAGTTATCTACTGCAACCTGCGCTACACGTAGCGATCCCGCAGGACCGATAGCGTCACCGAAGGTAGGCGCAGCCAAGACTGCCTCAACCTCCCCGGGCACTTCCAGCGCTGGCAACAGCCGGCGCAGCTGTCTTGCAACACTGTCTTGGCGCTCTTTGGCCGCACCTGGCCCTTGCGCCACTAAACACACATTCATTCATTCATTCATTCATTCATTCATTCATTCATTCATTCATTCATTCATTCATTCCCTTCTAACATTTTGACGGGTGAAGTTAGTCCAGTACAGTAGAGGTACGATCCCGGCAGTGGAGGCCCCATTTCGATGGGAGCGAAATGCGATAACACTCGCGTGATTAGATTAAGGTGCCTTTTAAGGAAGCCGCAGGTTCCTTAAACCACCCACCGTAGTTGCTCAGTGGCTATGGTATTGGGCTACTACGCACGAGGTCGCGAGATCGAATCCCGGCGGCGGCGGTCGTATTTCGGTTGGGGGCGAAAACGCCTGTGTACTTAGATTTAGGTGCACGATGAAGAACCCCAGATAGCCGAAATATCCGGAGTCCTTCACTACGGCGTGCCTCACAATTAGAAGGTGATTTTGACGCGTAAAATACCATAATTGAATTGAAAGAACCCCAACTTGACAAATTAGGTTAGATTTCTGTACTGCGGCGTGCCCCATGATCATACACTATACACAGAAAAACACCCAGTTGGGCGTTTTTGCTTGTCCTCTAGCACGTTACCTTCTGTACATATTTTTGCTCGCATTGAAAGGGCGTACGATAAAACTCCCATTGAGGTGGGCATTATTTAGGCAGACAGCGAGAGTACCGCGATACGCCTACTTCACCCCAATTTGACTGGGAGGTACAATGGGAGTTTTGTGAAGGAATTAAAGGCGTTTTAGTTTAGGTGCGGCAAGCAGTAGCGAAATGTTTGGTGGCGCGGGTCATGCGCTTACACGGCACAAGGCGGAACACCGCAGGCCGAAATGTCGAACGCCGGCGATCAAGGTAAATCGGCCGTCCATGAGCTGGCCAACCGAGCAGGCATTGTACCTCCTCGGGGCGAACGCCGGCGTCCGACCCTTTGGCCTGCTGTATTCCGTCTGCCACTGCATAGGCGAAACGTACCGCCACGAAGCATTTCGCCGCGTGCTCGCCACACGTCGCCCAATCGACGGCACAGGGCCACCGCTGAATGGACGAAGTCACGCGCACACGTGGTCCAATGGCGAATGAACCCGTCGCCGCACTTCCTAATTTTTTCCTTTCACTGATCACAGAGCCCCTCTTTGAAAATCTTTTATACAGTCATCCTAGCTAGAACGCTAGTTATCGGCAGTACCTCCGAGGCCAGTAAACGGCTTGGAGAGCAGTTGCTACTTGCTGAAAGGAAGAATGCACCAGACAGACACTGACAGAGAAGAAAACTTATTAGACACCAAATGTAAGAAATATAATGTGTTCCCTTTCTGGCCCAAAAGAAAGCTCATTTTTGCCCCAGTTAAACAATTGTCTGGATTTAAAAAAAAGAACACTGATCATTGTAAGCATGCCAGTTACTAGTATTCTACGTGTCTTAACAAAATGAAATTAAACAAATTAACAAAGTAAATGAAAGAAATGCTAAGAAATATTACCTCGTTTCATATTGAATATGGCTCACCTTCCACTTTTCGGCAATTCGCAGGCTTTCCTGGCGTCTTTTCTGCTGTGGTGAGCGCTTGCCTCTGACGACTTAGCGGGCCGTCTCGACTGTACTGCACCGCCAGACGAACACGTTGGTCATCACTTCTCCGATAACTGTTCCCTACTGAATCTATCCGGACAACCTTGCCGCACCTACAGCGCATGTACGTCATCAATGGTGACGTCAACCCCTGGCGCCTAATCCCGGCCATTCGACGCCGTCTTAAGAAGTCGCGGGAGCACTCCACTTTTCGGCACCTCGCACGCTTTCCTGCCGTCTATTCTGCAGGGGTCATCGCTTGCCACTGACAAATTAGCGGGCCGTCTCGGCTGTGCTGCACCGCGAGACGAATACGCCGGTTATCACTTCTCCGATAACTACTCCCTAATGTGTCTATCCGGACAGCCTTGCCATAACTACAGCGCATGTACGTCATGAATGGTGACGTCGACCCCCGGGGCCTAATCCCGGCCGTTCGACACCCTCTTAAGTGGGGGCAGCCGTAGCAACCAGCAACATGGCTAACCTTCCACTTTTAGGCACTTCGCAAGCTTTCTTGGCGTCTATTCTGCAGGTGTCATCGCTTGCCTCCGACGACTTAGCGGGCCGTCTCGACTGTGATGCACCGCCAGACGAATGCGCCGGTCATCATTTTTCCGATGACTACTCGCTACTGAACCTATCCGGACAGCCTTGCCCTACCTGCAGCGCATCTATGTCACCAATGGTGACGTCAACCCCCGGTGTCTATTCCCGGCCGTTCGACACTGTCTTAAGTGGGCGTGGGAGTAGCAACCAGCAACATGTCTAACCTTCCACTTTTCGGCACTTCGCAAGCTTTCCTGGCGTCTTTTCTGCTGTGGTCAGCGCTTGCCTCTGACCTCTCTGATAACTACTCCCTACTGAGTCTATCCAGACAGGCTTCCCCTACCTACAGCGCATGCACGTCAGCAGTGGTGACGTATTTTCCCGGTGCCCTTTCCCGGCCGTTCGACACCGTCTTCAGTGGGCGCGGGAGTACCAATAGCAACATGGCTCCCCTTTCACTTTTCGGCACTTCGCTATTGTGTAAGCGTTTTTTCTTGTACGCTAAACCAGCAACGGTCTCTGCTTGTTTCTACTTCCACGCCCACACGTGCTTTGTGATATAATTTGCGAGTGTCTTCACATGTGTGGTGACGACGAAATGGATCCTGGGCGTACCACGCGTTCAGTCTTTTCTTGAAACACAGATGTTACCTGGTGAACTCTCGGAACAAATCGCGGTCCTCTTCCATCTTCTGTAAGATGTTCAGGTGAGATCGGTTCACTCCTCAAAGAACCAGACAGAATTGGTTGCTGACATTATTGTAATCAAAGGCAGCCAAAAAATATAGAAAGCAAGATTGGCTGCATCCAAGAAAGACTGGAAACTCTTGATGAAAAAGCAAACTCACTTGATCGGTTTAAGGAACACGTCGCAGGTCTCCAGAAATGTGTACAGACCTGCAACATAAACCTTGATTCTTTGCAATCTTGGTTTAACGACCTAGACGACAGATAGCGAAGAAATAATGTAATTCCTATGGCATCCCTGATTCTCGTGAATCATGGGAAGAATTTAAGGTCCACATCATTAACGCGCTCACAAGTGTAATCGGCCATTTACAGAATATGGAAATTGAACGCGCTCGTTATGACGGTCCATATTCACTTGATAAATGCCGCCCCATTATAGCCAAATACAGCAACCACAAAGTAAGGGAGAAGGTGTTTTCTGAGCCTAAGTTAGAGAAGTGCACGGGCCGGGCTGGGAGCGGGCTTGAAAGCGCGGGCCAGGGCCGGGCCCACGCTTGAAGACGCGGGCCCGGGCGGGACTCGGGGCCGCTCATTAAAAGGCCTAAATAGGGCCTTCGAGCACAGTGAACACCGTCTTCAGTGGGCGCGGGAATAGTAACAGCAACGTGGCTCCCCTCTTATTTTTCGGCACTTCGCTGGTGTGTAAGCGTTTTTCCTTGTACGCTAAAATAGCTACGATCTCTGCTTGTTGCTACTTCCACGCCCACATGTGCTTTGTGATATTATATGCGGGTGTCTTCACATGTGGTGAAGTCGAAATGAATCCTGGGCTTACACAGGATTCAGGATGCATGGGCTAAGGTATCTTGTGCCAAGCTGAAGTGACACGTGCGAAGAGCTGGCTCTTAGTATACCTTAGTAAAGAAAAGCGAAAAACAGATCAAGTTCGATTTCTTTTTCTTTTCCCCCAAAACGAACATTGCTTCCGCGTCAGGAAAAATAAATTTTACAAAAAACCGCTGAAAAGCTAACTATTGTACAAAACAGACTGTGTCCGGTGACTGTGCACGACTGAATTGGTGAATTTGTGTTTCCTGACTGCTACTTTTCCAAAAGATTGACGACTGCATACGATGAAATAGAGAGTTGTACTGTACATATATTTTGCCCGCTTTCATACGTCATTGCTTGCACTATTGCTTGTGCAGCAACCCATACTAGAATTTCGTTAAGCGATGGAGGAAACGGGAAAGAGAGTAATGGGGAGGAAAGAAAGAAATAGTTTACTTGTATTATGCCTTCTCGAAGGCGATTATAGAGCGGTCAGCATGAAAGCATCGATGATCTCGCGGATTACAGGTTACATTTTTGTGGCAGATATAAGAAGTTTGATTTATCTACTGTACATTTTCACCATATAGTTCCCTCTCTTCTTAAAGCACATAACTGTCGCTCAGGCCATAGCACTCCCCAGTCCCACTCAAAAGCATCATTGCTTTAGCAGGCTTACGAAATATTTTATTTGTATTGGTGTCTATAAAGAAGGAAAGAAAGAAAAACGTGCCTACTTCTGAGGACGAAATTGCCTATTGAAAAAGCGAGAATGAGGTGAAGGAATGGTGAAACAAAATATCTGCCATATAGACTGCTTGCGAAGTTTGGCTTGCATGGTGTAACAATTGGCGTTAGAGCACTGCACGGGCCCGACCTCGCCCGTGGGCCGGACCGTCCGAAACGTTTTCCGGCGGGGCCGGGCTTGAAGCCGCGAGGATGGCCGAGCCCGGGCTTGAGGCCGCGGGCCCGGGCCAGACTTGGGCCCGCTCATTAAGGGGCCTAAGTCGGGCCTTCGAACACAGCGAACATTATGCATTGCATGGTCTAACGTATTTTGTGTCGAGGTGAAGTGACACGTGCTAAAAGCTGGCTCTTGGTATACCTTAGTAAAGAAAAGCTAAAAACAGATGAAGTTCAAATATTTCTCTTTTTCCCAAAAAACGAACACTGCTTCCGCGTGAGAAAAAATAAATTATACAAAAAGCGCTCTTCAAACAATTTCTACGTCACCGCTTTTGCGATTACACTGTTACCATCTCGGTACTATATTACATTATTTTAGCATTACTGTGAAGGGTACCTATTTCTACTGGTATGTTTATTTTATGCTTTACGCCGATGAATTCGCCTGTATATATATATATATATATATATATATATATATATATATATATATATATATATATATATATATATATATATATATGTATATAAGGAGTGGGCCAGACCAGGGATGTTCACACGGGAGGAAGAAAGATTGCGGTCGTTTATTGCTTATATACAGCAGCTGATCAGACCCCCTGGAGGTGAGGTTGACACACAAGGTACAATACGTAAGTAAAGAAAGATTTTTGATGCTGCGCCTATAGAGGTGTACACCGCATTACACAGGGTGATTCACTTAATTTCGGCCAAACTTTACAAATATACAAATGGTACGTAGCTCGACAGAACCAACGTAGCGTTGTTTGCCGTCGATTGTAAATACTCAGTTTATTTTTTTGCAATTCGCCTAATTAGACATTTAGTATTAATTAATGAATCTATCAACTATTATCATTAGATTAAATGCGTCACTGAGAAAATTGTAGAGCACTTTGGGGATCTTTCGATACAGCTTTCTGTTGCTCAATGCGTGCAACATAAAAATGTTTTTTCGAACGTGAAAGAAGCCCGCGAATACATGCAAAGTGCCTCGAGCGGCTTGTCGCGCGGCAGCTTTGTTTGTATTCGCGAGCTTCCTTCACGATCGGAAAAAAAGAAACTTATATGTAGCACGTATTGAGCAAGAGGAAGCTGTATAGGGAGTTTTGCATGTTGTTCTACGACTTTCTTCTTGAAACTTTTCATCTAATAATAATAATTGAGAAGTTGAATAAATAATAAAGACAACTTATCGAATTATGCGGATTGCAAAAAATAACCTGAGTATCTATGAGTGACGGCAAACAACATTACTTTGGTTCTGTCGCGCTACGAAGTAACTGCATATTCTTAAAGTGGGGCCCAGGTTAACTGAAACATCTTGTATATGACTATCCTGGTCGAAGGGCTGATGTTAAGGCGTGTGTAAGCTTTAAATCTCCTTTAAAGCGTCATATTATTTTTTCCTAGGGAAGTGAGGGAATTAACGGGACATTCCTCGTCACAGCCATCGTAAGTTCTGAAGTGTCTTGCTCGAGGCGCACACCTGAACCATTTGAAGACGCAAGCGCGTGTGATTCGCACCTTCCCGAAAATGAAGGCCTTGCCGTCTTGCAGCGACGACTGCGAGATTTTGCTAACTCCACATGTGAGCAGAAATAAGAGGCGCACGAAGGAAGAAGCGCCTAAGAGACGGCCTCCATTGCTAGGCGACAGACAGCAAGGCGGAGCATGCGCAGAGCGCGGTCCACCATTAGGGAACTTCCTGCGAGGAACTGCTTCTTGCGTAACGTCGGATCAACGTCGCCATCCACTGAAAAAGAGAGGGAAAGAAAGGCTTTGGCTGTTCTGTCGTAGCTCGTCAGAGCGCGCTGATGCTTTTATTTGTTGGTTACCGGCGTTATATAGTTCGTAATTTGTCTCCTGTACAAGTGGCACTACGAATGCAGCTGTATTAAGAGATAAGCTAGCTGCCGGGAAGATAAAACTTGTCTCCATGCAACTTAAGAAAATTCAGGTTCAGGAACATTCAGGAAACATTTCCTGTATGTTGTTTACGTGCACACCCTATCACCAGTAGGGTATGTGCAGTGCAAAAGCTGCAAAGCTTTCTTCGCATACGATGGCGGGAAGACAGGAACCTCGCAGCTGAACCACCACAAGTGCAAGGCTGCAGATGACACTTCTGCCATTACTTCGTTGTTAACCGAGAAGCAACCCCAGGTTTCATATACCGTTAACGGGATTCTGACGACTGCTTGCGTCAAGTGTTGCGCAAAAGATATGCGGCCATTTGACGTTCTTTGGGAGGACGGATTCCCAAAATTTTCAGACGAACTGATTGCTATGGATGCCAAGTACGGGCGCGTATCCGCGAAGAACGTGATTCCGCATCCTACGACGGAGTATTGCAGGGTGTCCGAAGTTGCAAACAAACTCCGAGTAGCGGTGATGCCTGAGATCCAGCCAGCGATGAGGGAAGGTCGATCGACGACTTCAAGAAAGTAGCCTGTATCGCTGCAATGGCGTGAGTGCAAAATCAGAACTGAGGAGCCTTTTTTTGTTCACAAGCGGCTTTCCCCCGATAGAAAAACGAGACAGAACATCCGTAAAGAGTGTGTACGAAGGAGCGCGAAGTTGGGGATTGATGAAGCCGTGTTAAGCAATGTGGTATTCGTGACCGACCAGGGCGCCAACATAGTTAGCGCGCTGCGTCCATATGCCAGAAATAGAGGTACCTCGCTCAGGAACTTCCCCACCTTTTGGAACAACTGCCAGAAGTGAAGGTGTCGTGACTTTTCTAAAACAGAGTGGACTGACGAGCCGGATATCACACGGTGTGTGCCGGAAGATTCAAAGCTCGCCATGATCAAGTCCGTGCTAACTCAGTACGATAGGATAGAGAACCTCCTGGATTCAACGGGCAATCTACTCTTTGAAGACGTGAATTAGGCAATGTTGATGGAGGTCGTCGAATTCTCGGAGCCCTTCAAGGAGGCCAGCGAAAAGCTTGAGCAGGACAAAGTCGTAACGCTGCCCTTTTTGCTGATGTGCTACACAAAACTGAAAAAGCACCTTACCGTTGCTTTGACAGACTCACCAGAAGTATGCAAGCTCAAGTCGTGGACGCTAGAATTTCTTCAAATAAAAATGCCCATAGGAGAGCTTCACAAAATCTCCGCGTTATCTCCGCGTGCTTGATGAGCAAGAGAGGAAAACTGTTCACGAAAGAGTACGCGAATTGTTTATTGATGTACGTCTGCTTTTTCCACAAGGAGAAGCGTGCACGGACCAGCTGGATAATTGAGCCCCAGCGAAGCGTACGTTCCTTGACGAAGTTAAGGAGTGGCACGATGCTGCGAAAACTCAGCCAGCCGACAGCGAGCTTGACAGTTACCTTCGGGACAGTGACTCGTGTGAGGACATTGACAAACTGCTTGAATGGCGGCAAACCTAGTGTAGCAAATACCTAGGGCTTTCATTTCTTGCAAAAAAAGTACTTTGCATCCGATCCATGAGTGCCAGTAGCGAACGCAATTTTATTGCAGCTGGGTACGTACTCCAGGAGAGGAGAATATGCTTGGAGCCGGAGAGCCTGGACAAGCTGCTGCTTTTGAACAAGAACATGTAAATTTTTGCCTTTTGCTGGCCTTTTCAGACTCCTATTGCAGTGGCTTCTTTTCGAGTGCGGTCTTTTTGTGTCACTGGGCGTTACTTTAAGCGTACTTTGTATCTGTATTTCAGTAAAAAGGGAGAAACCTTTCATCTGGAATAGCATAAAGTATGGTACGGGGCAGGTTGATTATATATTTATATAGCACGTGGCGATTAGGTTTCCGTGCCGACGCTAGACTAAGGTAATCGCAAATAGACTCAGGCATATACTTTAGAGTTCTGTCAAGCAAAGGTCCAGGCAGGATTCCGTAAAGGCTACTCAACAGTAGACCATATTCACACTATCAATCAGCTGATAGAGAAATGTGGTGAATATAACCAACCTTTATAAATAGCTTTCATTGATTACGAGAAAGCGTTTGATTCTGTGGAAACCTCAGCAGTCATGGAGGCATTACGGAATCGGTGTAGACGAGCTGTATGTAAAAATGCTGAAAGATATCTATAGCGGCTCCACAGCCACCGTAGTCCTCCATAAAAAAGCAACAAAAGCCCAATAAAGAAAAGCGTCAGGCAGGGAGATACGATCTCTCCAATGTTATTGAAAGCGTGTTTACAGGAGGTATTCAGAGACCTGGATTGAGGAAAATTGGGGGTAAGAGTTAATGGTGAATACCTCAGTAACTTGCGATTCGCTGATGATATTGCCTTGCTTAGTAACTCAGGGGCCAATTGCACTGCATGCTCACTGACCTGGAGACGCTAAGCAGAAGAGTGGGTCTAAAAAATTAATCTGCAGAAAACTGAAGTAATGTTTAACAGTCTGGGACGAAAACAGCAGTTAGCGATAGGTAGCGAGTCACTGGAAGGAAGGAAGGAGAACTTTATTTGGTCTTGCAAGTAGTGATAATTAATCACTAAGCGGGCCGCTCCCACGTCGGGACCGGAAGGCCAAGCCTCACGGCCACGTCGTGAGCCTGCTGGACAGCCCAGAATTGTTCATCCAGGTCCGGGCTGCGAAGTGCAGCCTCCCCCCTGGACGCATCCTTGATCGCCGAGTCTTCAATTCTTTCGCAAGACCAGAGCATGTGTTCGAGCGTGGCTAAAGCACCACAATCTTGGCAACAAGGCTCTGTATACGTCTCTGGATAGAACATGTTCAGTCTCCGTGGGCAAGGATAAGTACCAGTCTGTAGTAAGCATAATGTAAGTGCCTGAGCCCTGTTTAGTTTAGGATGCGGCACACTGTAAACCCTGCGATTAAAAAGGTAATAATTCGTGATTTCATTGTATTTGGAAGGGTAGTCTCTGTTCTCGGGGAGTACCGCCTCGCCGTTGCGCGGGGCAGAGCGGAGGGTAAGATCTCGCGCTGCCTCATGAGCGGACTCATTGAGATTTGGAGGGGTTCCCTCGATCATCCCAAGGTGAGCCGGGAACCAAGATAAGTAGTGTTGAGAGATCTCACATGTCTGTATAATTTTAAAAGCAACCTTAGCCACCGAGCCCTTCTCAAAGGCCACAACGGCCGACTTTGAATCGCTATATACAAAAGGCCTGCGCCTGTCAACCAAGGCGAGCGCTATAGCCGCTTGCTGCGCGACCTCTGGCCTATCAGTCCGAACGGTAGCAGCGTTAACGAGACTGCCCTCATTGTCCACGACAACTATGGTAAACACCTTTCTCTCCTCGTGAAAAGAAGCATCGACGAAGCCAACCTTCTGATTCTCATCCCGAATGAGTCTCAGTAGGCAAGCTCCCCTGGCCTTTCTTCTACCAACATTTCGCTCCGGATGCATGTTCCTGGGAACAGGCTTGACGTGATACCGATTACGGATCTTCACGGGAATACCGACATGAAGCTGCGAAATCTTCTCCTGAGGAACACCTAACTCTCTCAGAATATGCCGACCCATGCTAATCGTAGAGAGACGCACCATCTGCGTCCTCTCCAGAGCCTCAGCTATCTCATCCAAGGTATTATGAATTCCCAGCTGGAGAAGTCGGTCGGTGCTGGTGCACATTGGCACTCCCAACACTTTCTTCGTGATCTTCCTAATCTGCGTGTCAAGCTTCTCCTTCTCCGATGGTTTCCACTTGTGCATGGCCGCCACATAAGTAAAGTGACACAATACAAATGCGTGCATAAGTCTAATGAGACTATCCTCCTTGAACCCCGTCTGCCTGTTGGCCACCCTCTTCACTAGGCGTACCGCATTTTCTGTCTTGGCAATGACCTTCTGGATCGTCAGCGTGTTGGCGCCGTTCGACTCAATAGTCATCCTCAGAACACTGATCTTATCAACCCTAGGTATGAGATCGCCATTTCTTGTACGAAGCTGAATGCTCAGCTGGTCCACGGGGATCCATCCGCTTGGCTTGCGTCCCCTTCTAGTGGGACTGTACAGCAACAACTCCGACTTGGACGGGGAGCACCTTAACCCCGTCGGGTCCAAATAATTCTCAATTACATCTACTGCCTCCTGCAGAACACTTTCGATATAGCCCTCACTACCACCGGGACACCATATTGGCACGCACTAGTTACGCTAGAGGTCGAGGAAGAAGTGTGCGTGGTAGCTGCTGCAAACACGAACTGTAAACGGCTGTTCGCTTAGAACTGACTGGCTGGCTTTTCCTCTCGTGACAAACTGGTGGAAGTGCTGGGTACGCATCCATCGTATGCCTACGGGTCCTGAACCAGAAGCTACCGACGCCAGTACCTCGGGGACGGCAGAAATCTATCGAAGCAGCCGTCACCTCCAAGGTCTTCCACCGCAATACAGTCCCCTGGCAAGCTCCGTGAGGAAGATGTCAACAACTACCGCAAGCCAAACCGAAGTGATCCCAAATGCTCCCGTACCATGCATTCTCAACGCGCCTCGCACGCCTAACACGTTCCATGGCGACGCCTTTGAGGACGTTGAAGACTGGTTGGACCATTTCGACCGGGTCGCCGCCTTTAACGACTGGGACGATCGCCGTAAGTTGAAGAACGTCTACTTTTCCCTTTTAGACGCGGCGAGAGTATGGTACGAGAACCACGAAGCCTCATTTACCAGCTGGCAGGAGTTTTACCGACTGCTATGCGAAGCCTTCTGCACTCCCGAAAGGAAAGAAAGAGCCGAACAGGCACTGTCTTCGAGGTTCCAAATGCCAAACGAAACCGTCGCCATGTTCGTCGAAGACATGACGCGATTGTTCCGTCGGGCGGACCCACTAATGCCAGAAGACAAGAAGGTGCGTCTGTTAATGCGAGGCGTAAAGGAACAGCTTTTCGCGGGCCTCGTGCGTCATCCTCCTGCAACAGTCTCTCAGTTCGTTCGTGAGGCAACAGTCATGGAACGTATGCTTCGGCAGCGGCTCTCGCAGTATGAACGCCAGACTACCATGACTGCTGCATGCTCTCTCGTACCTGCAAATGATGACAGGGAGTCACTTACCGAGCTAATACGACAAATTGTTCGGGAAGAACTGCAAAAGTCCTATGCATCGGCTTCGACACCTCCTAGTGCCGCGGTTCTTACGGATGTCATTCGAGAAGAAATCGGCAAAGTGGTTCATCCCTCGCCACCAACACGACCCGAACCTCCCACGTTCTCGTACGCGGATGCTCTTCGGGCTTGCGCGCCGTCGACGGGCCGTTTTTCGCAGCCGCCTGCTGGGATTTCTCGACGCTCCCAAAGTCCAATCCACCGCACGAATCCGCCAGCACCCTTTCATCCTGGTCCGCGCAAATCTACAGTATGGCGCGCCCCCGACAACAGTCCGTTGTGCTATCACTGCGGGGAGGCTGGTCACATGTATCGCGATTGCCAGTACCGACGGATTGGTCTGCGGGGATACCATCCGGACGCCCGTTGCCCGCGCTCTGGCGAACGCCCGCACGAAATCGAGAAATACTTAGAAAGTAACCGGCTTCCTCCTGCCCAACAGCGAAGACAGTCACGGTCGCCTTCACCTCGTCGGTACGCGTCACCGAACCGTGCTCGACCCGCCTTTGATTCCGCTGGAGTCAACGGTGGAAGCCCGCGCCGGGGAAACTGAAAACGGCGACCTCCGGGGGTGAGGCCGCTGTCATGCGAACCGTCAAATATCCTCCGCCGACGCCATCCCCTCGCGACGTACCACTGACGCCTTCATTCGCAACTGCAAAAAAAACTTCTGCTGCTATTACTGCTTCAATCGACGGTTATCCAGTAACTGCACTTGTAGATACGGGAGCTGACTACTCGGTTATGAGTGCCTCACTGTCGACTCGGCTACGCAAGGTGCTGACAGCGTGGAACGGCCCACATCTGATTACGGCCGGAGGACACCTCGTGTCACCCATTGGACGATGCACCGCCAGACTTGCAATTTCTACTTCGACTTTCGTAGCGTCTTTCCTTGTGCTGCCCAAGTGTTCTCGGCTAGTTATACTGGGCATGGATTTTCTCCAGGAATATGGGGCGATCATTAACCTTCGTGACTTGTTCGTGACTTTTTCTAACTATGTTTCTTCGGATTCGAATGTGGCGGATGAACATCACCGCGCGGCTTTACGCGTGGTCGATGACTGCGTGACGTTACCGCCTCGAAGTAGCATCTTCGTCCTCGTTGAATGCCCTCAAGAACAACTAGGAATAGGCATCGCCGAAGGTAACCTCACCATATTGCTGGATCGCGAAGTCGGCGTCGCACGAGGTCTCGTAGAGTTCCAACATAGGCAAACCACGATTCTAGTTACGAACTTCAGTGGCGAATACAAACACTTTGCGAGGCATACCACCATGGCCTACTTTGAAACGGTGGCCGAGTCCAACGCCTGTGCTTCGGTAACGACAATCTCGATTCCGGAACCCAGCGATGTGGACTTGACCAGTCACATCAACGTCAACCCACAGCTCGTCCAAGACGAGAAGGAGAGGCTCCTTACTCTGCTATCGTCATTTAGCGACTGTTTCGCCACCACGTCGAAGGTCAAACAGACTTCTTTAATCAAACACAGAATCATCACTGAACCGACCGTCCAACCTGTTCGCCAACACGCTTATCGCGTGTCGCAAAGAGAACAGGATGCTATTCGTCATCAAGTGAAACAAATGCTCGACGATGATGTCATTTAACCATCGACAAGTCCTTGGGCTTCACCTGTTGTATTAGTTAAAAAGAAAGACGGTTCACTAAGATTCTGTGTCGATTATCGCAAACTGAACAAGGTCACGAAAAAAGACGTTTACCCACTTCCTCGAATTGACGACTCCTTGGATCGCCTGCGACATGCCCGTTACTTTTCTTCAATGGATCTACGTAGTGGGTACTGGCAAATTGAAGTTGACGAACGGGACCAGGAAAAAACGGCGTTTATAACACCCGACGGTCTCTATCAATTTAAGGTCCTCCCTTTTGGATTGTGTTCCGCTCCGGCCACATTTCAACGCATGATGGACACAGTTTTATCTGACCTCAAGTGGAACTCGTGTTTAGTCTACTTAGACGATGTAGTTGTTTTTTCCACCACGTTTGAACAACACATCCAGCGGCTTGAGGCGGTTCTTCAAGCTATCCGCACCGCCGGCCTCTCCCTGAAGCCCGAAAAATGTCACTTTGGCTACGAGGAGCTCAAATTTCTAGGTCATATTGTCAGCAGCACCGGTGTGCGACCTGACCCTGACAAAGCCCTGGCAGTTGCTCTGTTCCCGATACCGAAGACAAAACACGATGTCCGCCGATTTTTAGGGCTTTGCGCGTATTACCGCCGTTTTGTACCCAATTTTTGTGAAATTGCCGAACCTTTGCAACGACTCATCAAGAACGACGTCTCATTTGTTTGGGGCCCAGCACAATCCGACGCCTTCCACGACCTTCAGCGACGTCTACAGACACCACCGATCCTTGGTCACTTTGACACCGAGGCTGACACAGAAGTGCATACTGATGCTAGTAACGTTGGTATCGGAGCGACACTCGTTCAGTTTCAAGCTGGTGTTGAGCGCGTTATTGCGTATGCCAGCCGAACCTTGTCCGCTGCTGAAAAAAACTACTCAGCAACTGAAAAAGAATGTCTGGCAGTGATATGGGCTATCCAGAAGTTCCGCCCATACCTGTACGGACGCCCCTTCCATGTCGTCAGCGACCACCACTCTCTCTGCTGGCTGGCGAATCTCAAAGATCCTTCAGGCCGTCTCGCAAGATGGAGCCTTCGGTTACAGGAATTTGATGTGACCATCGTCTATAAGTCTGGCCAGAAACACACTGACGCCGACTGTCTCTCCCGCGCCCCCGTCGAACCCGCACCACTAGATACTGACGACGATTCTGGTTTTCTTTGCACTCTTCCGTCTTTAAACCTTGCTCAACAGCAACGCCAAGATTCCGAGCTCCAGCCCTTGATTGAATACCTTGAAGCACGCCGCCCACAACCCCCACGGCTGTTCGCGCGCCACTTGTCCTCTTTCTGCCTACGTGGCGACATCCTATACAAGCGGAACTTTCACCCTACGGCAGCCGTTTTCCTGCTCGTTGTTCCCGCTACTCTCCGCGACGACGTTCTACGTGCATGCCATGACGAACCAACGTCCGGGCATCTTGGTTTCACGCGTACTCTCGCGAGGATCAAGCAGAAGTACTATTGGCGAAAACTCACAAAAACCGTGAAGCAGTACGTCAGAAGTTGTCGAGATTGCCAGCGCCGCAAAGTTCCACCACTAAAACCAGCCGGTCTGCTTCAGCCTGTCCGACCTCCTTGCTCACCTTTTGAACAAGTCGGGATGGATTTACTTGGCCCATTTCCCAAGTCTTCGGCTGATAACCGCTGGATCGTCGTCGCCACCGATTACCTCACTCGATACTGCGAAACACAAGCCGTTCAGCGAGCTACTGCTTCAGATGTTGCTAACTTCTTTATCAAAAATTTCGTCCTTCGACATGGTGCTCCCGCTGTCGTCATCACAGACCGTGGTACGTCCTTCACTGCCCAGTTGGTCCGAGACATTCTGCAGCTGAGCGGAACAACGCACCGTACGGCAACTGCGTATCACCCGCAGACTGACGGTTTAACAGAGCGTCTCAACAATACGATTGCGGATATGCTTTCCATGTATGTTTGCCACGGATCATAAAAATTGGGACGAACTGCTCCCGTATGTGACATTCGCGTACAACACTGCCTTACAAGAAACCACCGGGTTTCCTCCTTTTCGTCTGGTCTACGGACGCGACGTCACCACTATGCTCGACGTGATGCTCCTACCAACTTCGTCTCAACCTGCCACAACCTATACAGACGCCTTTGTTCAGCGTGCCGAAGCGGCGCGGCACCTTGCGCGGAAACGAATTCTATCCCGACAAAGTCAAGATGCTCGTCGATACAACATATGCCATCGAGACGTCACATACAACCCAGGAGATCTTGTATGGGTTTGGACCCCTATACGTCAACGAGGCCGGTCAGAAAAATTATTGCGCCGATACTTTGGACCCTACCTAGTTTTGCGTCGTCTAAGTCCTGTCAACTACGAAGTTATTCCAGCCGACACTTCGCACCACTCCCGTAGACCACGTTCCTCTGACATTGTTCATGTTACCAGGATGAAGCCTTACCTTTCGCGCTGACTCTCATCCACAAACTTTGTGATGCGGCCCCTGTCGTCTCGTCCGTTGTCTTTCTCATTTCTTTTATTTTTCCTTGTGGTATTTAACATCTCCCCTACTTTATTTATTTATTTCTTCCTTTTTTTTGGAGGGAGGGGTAATGGCACGCACTAGTTACGCTAGAGGTCGAGGAAGAAGAAGTGTGCGTGGTAGCTGCTGCAAACACGAACTGTAAACGGCTGTTCGCTTAGAACTGACTGGCTGGCTTTTCCTCTCGTGACAATATGGTCACGTCATCTGCATACATGGTGTGCCTAATCCCCTCAATCTCCAAGAGCTTCTTGGTCAATCCGACCATGGCCAGATTGAACTGCGAGCTCGTTTCGTCTGTCAAAAAAGGCTTCGAATCTTTCGGTGACAGACAGGGGCGTAGCTGGGGGGGGGGGCACTTATGGGGCTTCAGCCCCCACCCCCCGAAATTTTTTCGTGCTGTCCATGCGCCGCCGGCCAAAACAACCCCCGGCGCCGGAAATCATGCTCGTTTTTGTCTAGAATGTCCTTTTCACGCTTGAAAAAACATTTTAGCGCGAACATTGCGAAATCGGGCTGGTTTCGCGACAACACCCATGCACCGGGAGTCACATGTAACGAAGGAGCTCCATCCGAGCACAAAGTTCCAAAGGCGTGGAGGGCGGGCTCGTCGCGCCATCTCTCTGAGGCCGCGTAATCGGGAGCGCTTGGATTTCAATTCTGATACTTTGTGGGTATAAATTTCTGATGAACTTTTGATGCGAAAGGTGCATTGATATTTCCAAAGTCGTGCTTTAGATTTTCGATTCCGGAACGTTGTGGACCTAACGTTGTTATAAACATTTGACGCCAAAGGTGCATTGACTTTTCTAGAGTCTTAGATCGGAACATACGAGACAAGCCAAATCCACACACTATCACACAAGTTGACAAAACACGCAGCGAGATACGATGAGACGAAGCGTTGTGGTGGTTCATTTGTGCGTCATGTCGCATAAAAAATATCAACATTCTTTGTTCATCTACGCCGAAACATCAATGTCAAGGCACTAAAGCCAGCCAGGGTAACTACGTTCATATTTATTTTTTCTGCTTTGACTTTTATTCGTGAGGACATATTGAGTCTGTAAATTTTTTTTATTCTCGCTGCCCTACCCGCGGGCTGCCAGAGCCAGCTAGAGCGCATGCGTTTTTCTTGTGTCGCCCCGACCACCGCGCGGCGTACTTCGGTGCGCGTGTGGTTTTCTCTGGCCGAGTGAATTTTCGCCCGGCTGAGTTTTGGACGCCTTCTGGCTAGCAGACGAGAAAAAGATACAATGGCCGCTTACCGCCATCACTGTGAAGACTTGACGGATTACACCGTGTTCGCTTGAGCTGAACTTCTCCGGAAAGTATTGTCTCACCGGTGTAAAATACCGAGCAATGTGCGTTTGGTTCTCGGTGGACCAAGCGTCTCCCTTTTTCTTCGATATTCATTCGGTGGCCAGATTAGGTGGCCAAAGTAGGCATTGGATTGTGGCCAACATACTCTCCTTCGCGTCTTTTTTTTCATTTCGGTGCCCCCGCCCCACGAAAGGAAAAAGAAAGATACATTGTTGCGGCGCAGCGAATTGTCGCATGGTGACAGTTTGTTACTTCTTTTGCGGAAAGTAATAGGCCACGGCACGCTTCGGTTGCCGGATACTATTATTATATTATTGTGATAGCGATTATATGAAGACTCCAGGCGCATTCCTGCTGTCGCCGTCGCCCTCATGTTTCGTATGAAGTCTCATGGCAATAACGTCGTGACCGCGCGCCGCATGTTGAATGTGCGAATGAAAGAACAGGGGAGGTGGGGGTGGAATGGGTGAGCCGACGATGGTGGCTCAGTCTCGCGTGCGCAAAGGCGAAAAGCGGGGAGCAAGCGCGCCGCTTTCCGCCGCGCGCGATACACCGGTTGGAGTGGATGGAATGGGGGCGGGATCTAGGATTCTGTGAATCTGTGATTGCGCTGCATGTTTATTTGCCTTGTTTGACGCATTATATACAGTGACTTTTCCTTAGATGCGTAGATTTATTGGATACTTATACCTATATTTAAATATCTTGTTGCGAGGTTTTGTTTATACGTGCAGTGAACTTTCTTTCCAGTGACACTTTTTTGCCCTTTATCAAGCATTTGTATAATCCATTGTATCTTCGCATTTCTAATGAACGAAGGGAAGTTAAATAAAAGTGAGCCTACCCACCCCACGCAATTATGGTACGAAACAATCCCCTCCAAGCCGAGGAAGCTGCCATAGCCCTCGCGCTCTCCCAAACAGAGGTTGAAGTCATAGTGACCGACTCCCAACAGGCGTGCCGCAACTTTGCTAGCGACAGAATTCATACCACTACGCTCCGGATCATCAATCAAAAGCCGCCGACGAGATCAGTCATGATCATCTGGGCGCCAGCTCATCAAGGCATTCCTGTCAACGAGGTCGCCAACCACGTGGCTCGAGATCTGACCCACCGAGCCGACGCCGAGGAATCTGAACCTGAGCGCATGCACCCTCTAGTCTCTTACCAAGACATCACACAACACTACAAGCTAACCCGCAGAACATATGCACCCCCACACAAGTCACTACTTAGAGAGCAGGAGCGATTCCTCCGAGCTCTACAGGTTAATACATTCCCCCACCCAACCCGAAATCACCTCATATACCCTACAAAATTCTCTCCGCAATGCCGCTTATGCGCAGAGCCCGGATCCCTCAGGCACATAGTAGGGGGTTGCAGAGCGGCACCATTAAATCCTCCGAACCCTTACCCCACTAACGAGCTTTGGGAGAGAGCCTTGGCCAGCTCCGACCTCGAGGATCAGCAACGGCTGATTGCGAGGGCCCAGGACGCGGCCCGAGCTCAAGGCATTCTGGAATGAGGACGCCTCTCCAAAGCTGCATTTACCTAATAAAAGTGTTTATTCTGTCTCTCTCTCTCGGTTCATTATCTGCGAGGCATGCGCGTAGCGCACATGCATCTTTTATTTACAAAAGTGACATACAGAGGTGAGGGTAAATGTTCTTTAATGCTCTCATACACTGGATTGAACAAGGCTCCTTGACGTAATGGACACTTCAGAAGTTGAGCAGCGGGGTGCCGTGAATGTTTTCACAGCTGAAGGTGTTTCCCAAAAGAAAGTTATTCGCCGTATGGCTGCCGTGTACGTTGAAGATTTCATTTCATTGGCCGCTGTAAACATTGGAGCAAACAGTTGAAAAAGGACCTGAAAGTTGCAAAGAAGATCCAAGACCGGGCCAAAGCCATCGTGCAATCACCCCCAACACAAGTGCAAAAGTTGATGAGCTGATGAGACAACAACGGAGGATAAACGTCGATGAACTGGCAGAGCATGTGAACATCAGTCGCGGTTCGGTTCACACCATAATTCATGAACATCACGGTCATCGGCTCTTGTGTGCGCAATGGATGCCAAAGATTTTGAACCACCGCCAAAAGAAGGTTCTGCGCTGCCTTGACTCACCTGATCCGGTATCAGAATGAGGGTGACGACTTCTTCTCTGCAATTGTGATCGGGGACGAACGATGGCGCCACTACTGCGAGCCTGAAACACGACGGCAAAGCTTACAGTGGAAACATTCGAATTCACCGCCCCCAAAGAAAGCAAAGGCCTTCATTTCCGCTGGGAAGGTGTTGTTTACTATTTTTTTTTCGATCGTCAGGGGCCACAACTTATAGAATTTTCTAAAGCTGGAGAGACTATCAATCGTTTCCGATATTGTGAAACGCCGGATCGGCTGAGTGTCGCAATCAAGAACAAACAACGTGGAAAATTGACGAATGGGGTCATCTCGTTCCCCGACCTGGCTATGGTGTTGGGCTGCTGAGCACGAGGCCGCGGAATCGAATCCCGGCCACGGCGGCCGCATTTGGATGGGGGAGAAATGCGAAAACACCCGTATACGTAGATTTAGGCGCACGTTAAAGAACCCCCGGGGGTCGAAATTTCCGGAGTCCTCCACTACGGCATGCCTCAGAATCAGAAAGTGGTTTTGACCCATAAAACCCCATAATATAATTTTTCATTTTTCCACAATGCCTGTCCCCACGTCGTGATGTGGTTATGACAAAACTGGCAAAGCTCAAGTTGGAAACGCTGCCACATCCGCCATACAGCTAAGAACTGTCGCCTCGCGACTTCCACATTTTGGGGTAAATGAAAAAAATACAGCTTAAGGGGAACAGATTTGTGTCCGACGATGACGTGAAAGAGTCAGTTTCAGATTTGTTGATGCAGCAACTTAAGGAGTTTTATGAGACGGGAATCACCCGACTCGTTAGTCAATGGGATAAATATCTAAATGCTCATTGAGACTACTCTTAAATTAAGTACCCCGTTTGTCATATATTTGCATTGGCTCACTTTCATTTGACTCGCCCTCATATATTTCGCAGAACGGCTTTATATAGGTGCCCTCGGTTGGGACAATCATTTCGGTGCAATTGCTCACGATACACGACTGTGATAGCTGCCCCTGCGTAAAACATTGGAATAAATGACAGCGTCATTGAGGTTTTTCCCTGGCCGTTGCATATGTACAAAAATGTAAATAAGGTCGTTGAATGACAAATTTTCATTAACATATTTGTCCTTAAGTTGTTCATTTCATGCCCTTTACATTTTTCATATCAGTGGCATGCACTGCTTTGCTGGTTTCGAACTGATATAGTTCTTAGGATCGTGTGATATTTTCTTTACTTATTATATAGACAAAAAACATGGTAGCATTGATATTAGTCATGTTGAGCAGAATTTCTGACACATACAAGTATATCTTTTTATTAAAAAAATACATATACTACTTGTTTTGACAGTACGTTGTTCAAGAATTCGTTTGCAGCATCTTTGGCAATGGCAATGCAGTTATCATGTATTTGATCTCTCGACAAATAGGCCCAACTCCGATGCAGCCTATTCAAATAAATGTAAAAAGCAGAAACGCTTTTCTGTGATAACTCCTGGATTACTTTTAATGGAATTTGTTGAATTTGAGAAAGTTAACTTCTAGTATCTGTTGGAAGCGGAAGTTCGATTTAGGGCCTGAATTTTGTTTAAAATGTTTTGAAAAATTTGAAAGTGCGAAAAAAATAGAAGCACGACGTTTAAAAACTAAAAGCTCTTCATCAAAAACAGATATCGCAGTTCTTCAAACGGCATCTCTAATAAGAGTCAAAGCGGAAAAATTTGGCATGTCAATTTGTATCTTACGTGAATTAGTTACGTGGTGAACAAGGTTTCTGCAAAAGCCGTATTTCGATAATGCTAAATTGTTTGAGATTCATTTGTAACATATCAATTTTGTCCGCTGTAGATGTACTATTAGATGCGATTCACAGAATTGTGATATTATTTTTCATTCCTGAGTTACAGAGATTTAAACGTGATAGTTTTGTTTTCTGAAAATTTGAGATTTGTGCCAATTTTTAATAAAAAATTGACAACCTAAATGAAAAATTCGAAACCAGAAGACAGTAGAATTTAAGTTTTTCTTATGAATGCAACAAACCATCAAATTTTGTGCAGTGGTTGCCGAGAAAAACTAATTCGCCTTCTACATGTATTAGATAGGAGCATTCGAGATAACGCTTCCTCTTAAGGAGGAGGCCAAGCTGCAACGTGAGCCACCCCCAAACGAAATTTCTGGCTACGGCACTGTTGACAGCCTCATTGAGATTTTTCACTGGCCGTTGCATATCCACAAGAATGTAAATGCGGTTCTTGAATGACAAAGTTTTATTAACATATTTGTCCTCAACTTGTTCATTTCATGGCCTTTACATGTTTCATATCAACGGCATACACTGCTTTGCTAGTTTGAAACTGATATAGTTCAAATGTTCGTGTGATGTTTCTTTACTTACTAAATAGACAAAGAACATGGAAGCATTGATATAAATTTTCTTCAATCTTTTTGGCACATATGAGTATATCCTTTTATGAAAAAATATATTTTACTTGTTTTGACAGCGCGTAGCGTTCAACAATTCGTTTGTAGCATCTTTGGCTATGGCAATGCAATTATTATTCACGTATTTGATACCTTGACAAATCGTTGAAGAGGAAGCTTTAGCTCGGGCCCAACTTCAATACGGCCTATTCAAACACATGTAAAACGCAGAAACGCTTTTCTGACATAACCCCTGGATAGCTTTTAATGAAATTTGTTGCATTTGAGAGAGAAAGTCAAATTCTGGTGTCTATTGGAAGCGGAATTTTGATTTAGGGCCTGAGATTTGTTTAAAGTATTTCGAAAAATTTGAAAGCCTGAAAAAAGTAGAAGCACTACGTTTACAGTCTAATAGCTCTGGATCAAATACAGATATCGCGGTTCTGCAAACAGCATCTATTCTAACAGTCAAAGTGGACAAATTTGGTATGTCAATTTCCATCTTACGTGAATTGGTTACGTTGTGTACAAGGGTTCTGCAAAAACCGTATTTCCATAATACATTTTTTTTAGATCCATGTGTAACATATCAATTTTGTCCGCTTTAGATGTAATATTAGATGCAACTCACAGAATTATGATATCATTTTTCATTGTTGAGTTAAAGAGTTTTAAATTTGATAGTTTCGTTTTCAAAAAATTTGCGATCTTGACCAATTTTTAATAAAGAGCTGTCTATATAAATGAAAAATTCGAAACCAGCAGTCAGTATAATTTAAGTGTTTCGTTTAAATGCGACAAACCTCGTGAAATTTAATGCAGCGGTTGCCGAGAAAAGCGAATTCCCCTTCTACATGTATTTAGATCGGAGTACGCGAGCTAAAGCTTCCAAGCAGGAGGCCGAGCTGCAACGTGAGGCCCCTCCCCCCGCCCCCCCACCCCCCCCCCGAACGAAATTTCTGGCTACGCCACGGATATCTATCTATCTATCTATCTATCTATCTATCTATCTATCTATCTATCTATCTATCTATCTATCTATCTATCTATCTATCTATCTATCTATATATATATATATATATATATATATATATATATATATATATATATATATGTGTGTGTGTGTGTGTGTGTGTGTGTGTGTGTGTGTGAATACGCTGTCTGGTAAGTCTCACGTGATATCGGGTATTTTTGTATTCTGGCCCTGATCTTTTTCTTTCTGAATTCCGCAGTTTTAATTTTAATGCTGGGAGTATTGGTTTTATGACAATGTTACGAACGCAATTTGTTGCCTTCCCGCACTGCTTGGCCTCTTTTACAATTCACCTATCGGCCTTTCGCCGGTAGTGGGTAAGTTCCAATAGCGGTATTGGAGCAAGAAAAAGGAAGAGGACGGAACAAGTGAACGAGACGCTTCTTGTCCCTTCTCGGCACTGCACTTGATTCTCAGGTGATTTATATTTTTGATTACTTGCTTGCGCTCCACTCTTCAATCCTTCGGTAAATGAAGCTAGGCTTTCACTCAGAGCCAGTGACAGTTTTGCTAAATATTATTCACTTTTACCAGAAGCCCGACTCTGGATGGCATGGATTATCTTTCAGCACATGGCGGCGAAAGTGTATTGCGCAGAGGCTTTGATTGGCACCACGCAGACTAGGCTGCCGGCTCATGAAAATAATATTGCTATGAAAAATGCAAATGCTATGCCGCCAAAATATTGTTCTGCCAGTACTTTCTAGAACCTCACAACTATTCAGTGCTACGCCATACTTGACCTGTCTTTACGACCTCTACAAATAGTCCAGTTTAGCGTAGTCGCTACAGTGTTGCGGAATGGGCGCCCCCATTCCATTCCGATTCCATTCCGATTCCGTTCCGGGAAATTAGAACTTCCCACAATTTGATTCTGTTCAATGGCTCGGAATGAAATAATTAGCCCATTCCCACTTCGTATATGGCCGGGCAGTTCAATTCCATTCCTGTAATTACACAACGTATGAAAGGCCTAGTCTTATCGAGTAAACGCGTCATCAGACGCGTTTACAACCGCAAAACTACGCAAAGCACGTTACCAACGTTTGAAGGATAATAGCTTGGTGAAATATATCATGCAGTACAACCACCATACTAATTCCCACCGGGGCACTTCTTCCGCCACCTGAATTATTTGCATGTTCTGCATAATTTAACGGCTTGTGTTATGTTAATATTGTTTGAGCTTATATGTGTGAATGCTAAAATGACGACATAACTTATTTTTACTTAGCTGTCCCCGTTATTTTTAAATGCTGCAAGTAAGCTCGCGAGTAGTACAAGGTTCAAAAAGAAGCGTTATTTTGTTTTTATTCATCGAAGTTTTGCAACAAAATTACATGAGCTAAATGGGCGCTTCGCAATTTACTTTTGAAAACCCGAAGTATAAATTACGGCTGCTTACACGTTATCTATAAAAACAAAAAAAGCGACATAAAACAATTGCCTTCTGCCTATATGTTGCGCTTCACAAACATGAGCTGCTCAAAAGAGCTGCTTGACAGCCGATTTCGCTTCGCTGTCATTATCAGGGATGTCTTAGTCAACACGCGTTCCACGTCAGCTGACGTCGTATTCACAGTGGAAACTATACTTGCGAGGCGGGAAAGCAAGCGAAAGCGGCTAGCGTTCGCTTTCCAATAGGTTAGGGGCTTAACCGTGTCTGCGCAAGTTCCCTCTGTAAGGTAAAGAGAAATTCACCCTGCAATGGAGGCAGTCATATTGTCTTGGTGAGCATTTTCATTTTGCCTGATGTTTTTAAACGCCAGTCTGCTTGTCGCTGCTTCAAAGTCTGCGTTCGCGACAGTGCTGGCGCTTTACTGCCCTAATAAAAGAGGCCCCCTCTCCAGCACAGCATAACGCATCAGTTTGGCTGTTGAAGCTGAACACCAAGAAGTCATAAACCGTGCCTCTAGGAGGCCACCCATAAAAAAAGAAGAGTCAGTCCACGTGCTTGCGAACCGCTTCTCCAGGCTAAGCTGCAGGCCTTTAGACGCCTCATTGTAAACAAGTGTGCCTTTGCTTAAGATTTCCGCAAGGGAAGCTTCGATATTTCGCGACGTGGGAAGCAAAAGCCCAGCTGTCTCGTGCCTTTTCTGCAGCAACTACGTGGTTTCCTCTACAGAGGAGAGAAGTTCAATCAAGTATGTCGCCAACTTCAGTTTATATTTACACACTTTAGCCTTATTGCACGCGTGCCGAGTTTCTGTCAGGCGTGGATGACTCGGTAAAGTGAGAACGAGCTTTCTCATCATTGGTAGCTACGAGTTCCGCCTCCTCGCGTTGTGAGATTCCAAATGAAGGCGGGCCACATTAAGCACTTCTCCCGCGTCGCCGGTGCTTTTGCGTATAGATGCAACGATGGCGCCGCAAACTTGTACGACTTCCTCGCCATTCGGGTCCTAAAATAAAGCGAGTACGACAATTAGTGAATATTGCCACAGCAAGTACATGTAGCGCAAACGGCAAACATGCAATGCAATAGAGTTTCAGAAAGAGAAGGATCACATATATAATCGTACGGTGTTGTACTCTTTAAGACTGCATTAGGCGAAATAAAATGGGGACAAACGCAGTCGTTGAGCACACATTAATGCATAGGCTATACCTACCTGTTCTTTAGCAATAAATGTCGTGCATGTAGTGCCGTGGCTACGGCATTAGGGTTGGTAATGAGCTTCGTAGTTCAAATAAACATACTACCAGCATACTGCCACTTCGCTGACTGGCCTTATATGCCAGGCAACTGTGTTTACGGTCAGATTGATTCGCACTAGAAGGATTAATATACGCAGGATTTTATTTCCTCTGGTGGGAGGGGGTCGAATCCAAAAAATAAGAGGGAGATCCCGAAAGGAGAAATATAGCAAGGAGCACAAAATACAATGACACAAATAACTCGAACAAGGAATGAGCAAAATCCAAATATTTTAATATTTAACTTCGGCACACCGTGGGCGTTCTTTACAAGATGTGCCAGTTTTTTTGCTCGTATTTAGAGGCATTTCAGAGCGGTTGATTGACGTGGCGCGAGCAGACCACGAATTTGCATAAGCTTGGTGCCTAGCCTGCGGCAGAAAACGGATCCGCAGCCGCTATTTGATGGGAGGCAAAGTTCGTGGCCTCGGCCATGGCAGCAAATGCGCTACAAATCCCCAAGATGAAAAAGCGAGGCACACTCGAAAATTCGGCTAAACATTAGCCGGGGGCAGTTGCATAGTAAAGCTTTAAAACACCAAAACTGTAATAAGCACACTTGTCTGCCCTTACTTTTCAAACTGCAATTGTTATATTCATAAATTTTGTCCACGCATTTATGGCAACTTACTTATCAAACCTTGGCCCGAACAATTGTTCGGGAAAACGGTAATAAATGAACCACGTAACAATGCACATAAGACGAAACCCATATGTTATTTAGCAGCGCATACCTGCCGAATGGCGGCCGTTACGGCAAGCTGCAGGCTATGGGCGGCGCAACCAAATCGAAATTGCTCCAACTGATGGACTTCACTTAACAGCTCCGTAGTTAAGCGTTCCGGAAAATCTTCGAAACTTTCATCGTCATCGTCAACTTCAGTCTCCCACCCGGTAAATGAAAACGCCTTTATCATTGATAAAACGTTCCCTGTCACCGCGCGAAGGACCTGGAAAATGAAATAAAAACAGGTAATGGAGGCGAAATTGTACTAAAATACGTATTTGACCTTGTCCGCTATGTTCCACTGCAGCAACGCTGCGTCAAACTCAGAGCGGATCCGAGCAGCTGTGTGGCTCCCCGTCAGGCGAGTGAAACTGAGGAGGTACGAGTGAGCCGTGAAGTCGCTCTCCACGAATGTTGCTTTGACAGCCAGGAAGCCCGCCGTACACCGCGACGTCCATACGTCTATAGTGCGATGCAGACGTACTGCGTTCCCGCCAAAGACGACGATATTTTGCTTTGCAGCGTTGATACTTTCCCCGGCAAGAACTTCCCTCTGAAATCATCCCAAGATGGCAGCTTCTAGGGCGGGGCAGAGACTTGAATCTGAAAGAATACAAATCAGCTATTTTGATGAAAGGCGGCTTATAACGCAGTCAAACTTACCGCTACGAATTGTTTGAATCCCTCCCTCTGGACAACACGAAAGTGCTCCATCCCAGTGCAAATCATGTTTATTATGTTGAACCATGTTGTCGTCACGAGCAGCCCTTTAATGAATAGACACCAAGCAGCACCCAGCGGTGAAGGCCAACGATATCTTCGACTGGCTTGCCAGCCCTTTCACTTGTTGCGTGAATTCATGTTCGCGCTTTCTTTTTAGGGGCCCAATCAAATCAGTTGAAACTCCGACAACAGCATGTATCATCATCATCAGCCTAGTTACGCCCACTGCAGGGCAAAGGCCTCCCGCATACTTCTCCAGCTACCCCGGTCATGTACTAATTGTGGCCATGTTGTCCCTGCAAACGTCTTAATTTCATCCGCCCACCTAACTTTCTGCCGCCCCCTGCTACGCTTCCCTTCCCTTGGAATCCAGTCCGTAACCCTTAATGACCATCGGTTATCTTCCCTCCTCATTACATGTCCTGCCCATGCCCATTTGTTTTTCTTGATTTCAACTAAGATGTCGTTTACCCGCGTTTGTTGCCTCACCCAATCTGCTCTTTTCTTATCCCTTAACGTTACACCCATCATTCTTCTTTCCATAGCTCGTTGCGTCGTCCTCAATTTCAGTAGAACCCTTTTCGTAAGCCTCCAGGTTTCTGCCCCATATGTGAGTACTGGTAACACAAAGCTGTTATACACTTTCCATTTGAGGGATAGTGGCAACCTGCTGTTCATGATTTGAGAATGCCTGCCAAACGCACCCCAGCCCATTCTTATTCTTCTGGTTATTTCAGTCTCATGATCCGGATCCGTGGTCACTACCTGCCCTAAGTAGATGTATTCCCTTACCACTTCCAGTGCTTCGCTACCTATCGTAAACTGCTGTTCTCTTCCGAGGCTGTTAAACAATACTTTAGTTTTCAGCAGATTAATTTTCAGACCCACCCTTCTGCTTTCCCTCTCCAGGTCAGTGAGCATGCATTGCAATTGGTCTCCTGAGTTACTAAGCAAGGCAATATCATCAGCGAATCGCAAGTTGCTAAGGTATTCTCCATCAACTTTTATCCCCAATTCTTCCCAATCCAGGTCTCTGAATACCTCCTGTACACGCGCTGTGAATAGCATTGGAGGGATCGTACCTCCCTACCTGACGCCTTTCTTTATTGGGATTTTGTTGCTTTCTTTATGGAGGACTACGGTGGCTGCGGAGCCGATATAGATATCTTTCAGTATTTTTACATACGGCTCATCTACACTCTGATTCCGCAATGCCTCCATGACTGCTGAGGTTTCGACTGAACCAAACGCTTTCTCGTAATCAATGAAAGCTATATATAAAGGTTGGTTATATTCTGCACATTTCTCTATCACTTGATTGACAGTGTGAATATGGTCTATTGTTGAGTAGCCTTTACGGAATCCTGCCTGGTCCTTTGGTTGACAGAAGTCTAAGGTGTTCCTGATTCTATTTGCGATTACCTTAGTAAATACTTTGTAGGCAACGGACAGTAAGCTGATCGGTCTATAATTTTTCAAGTCTTTGGCGGCCCCTTTCTTATGGATTAGGATTATGTTAGCGTTCTTCCAAGATTCCGGTACGCTCGAGGTTATGAGGCATTGCGTATACAGGGTGGCCAGTTTCTCTAGAACAATCTGACCACCATCCTTCAACAAATCTGCTGTTACCTGATCCTCCCCAGCTGCCTTCCCCCTTTGCATAGCTCCTAAGTCTTTCTTTACTTCTTCTGGCGTTACCTGTGGGATTTCGAATTCATCTAGGCTATTATATAGTTGGGAGCAAAGCTTGCAACATGCAGTTTGTTTGCTTTTTTTCTCGGGTAATTTGAAAAATTGTTTCCAACGTGTCATGTTGGCTGACTCTGCGTGGGCGAGCGGCTGGGCGCAGGAGCCAGTGTGGCAGTGCCTTATGGAAGCGCTTTTTATTTGCAATAGAAGGCTGGAGAGGGTGGTGCCCATGGATACACAAAGTCGAGAAGGGTGCTTCGAAGCATTGTCTAGCATTCACAGTATGAACTAGCTACTAAATGAACCGTTGGACTTCTTTAGCCGCCAACAGGCGCTAGCGCGGCGTCTGCGCTACCAGGACTTTCTTCCTCTACCCCTCCCCCACCCTAAAACAGGGCAAACGTGGGTATTATTCGGCGCGAATCGCGTCGGGGCTCCGGAAAGCGCCACTGTGGCCGCAGTTACGTGGGCTCTTCTGTTTCGGCTGGCTTCGCAATTCAATGCTTTCAAAAGTTTATTCTCTCTCTCTCTATAGATACACACACACACACACACACACACACACACACACACACACACACACACACACACACACACACACACACACACACACACACACACACACACACACACACACACACACACACACACACACATATATATATATATATATATATATATATATATATATATATTGTTACGATGAGTTGCGAAGGTACGGTTTTATTTACAGGAGATGGACGATGGTCGTAGCGTGATCGCAGCGCAGCCCGGCCTCTCAAACTCCTCGTTCTCTTCGTCTTCTCTTCCTTCTCTTCTTGTCCGTGCCTTTCGTATCTGTTACATTTCCCTGCAAGCAGACGAAGCCCGTGGGGCGAGTCAGGATGGACAAGGAGGGTAGAAAGGCTTCAGGCGAGCAATATGAGTCAGCTGAGTACTGCTTGATCGCCGACCATTGCACAGTAGGCAAGCTATGACGTAAGTGAGTTCGCTCAGGCGGTCCACAACTACATATGGGCCTGAATATTGTGACAGGAACTTTTGGCACAATCCACGCTTGCGTTGCGGTGTCCAAAGAAGGACTAAGTCACCTTTTTGCAGCGATACTTGTACGTGACGGTCGTCGTATCGCTCTTTCGAACGACTTTGCGAGGCCAGAGTACGAATACGAGCTATTCGACGCGCGTCTTCGGCGAGACACAAAGTCTCCGATACAGAATCATCACTGTGTAGAACGAAGGGTAAGAAAGTGACCAGAGGGCTTCGCGGTAACCTTACATACAGGAGATAAAATGGGCTATAGTTCGTGGTTTCGTGCTTCGCCGTGTTGTACGCATAGGTGATGAAAGGCAGCACGTCGTCCCAGTTCTTATGATTGGAGGAGACGTACATGGCAAGCATGTTAGTCAGCGTTCTGTTTGTCCTTTCAACGAGGCCATTGGTCTGTGGATGATACGGCGTGGAATGACGAAACTGTGAAGTACACAAACGAAGCAACTCTTCAATGGCATCAGCCGTGAACTGGCGACCACGGTCGCTGATGATGACACGTGGTGGGCCATGACGAAAGACCACGGAACGGAGCAGGAACACCGCCACGCAAGCAGCAGTGGAAGACGGTATGGCTGCAGTTTCTGCATACCGTGTAAGATGGTCTACGCAGACAATTATCCAGCGGTTCTTGTTGTTGGATAACGGGAATGGACCCAAAAGGTCAATGCCTACTTGCTCGAACGGCGTACGGGGCGGTGTCAATGGCCGAAGGGGACCCGGGGCTGCGGTGGTCGGTCGCTTGTGACGTTGGCACGTTTCACAAATAGCGACATAGCGCTTGGTTATTTCGTACATCTTGGGCCAGCAAAAGCGCTCCTGCGTGCGGTGCAGCGTTCGTACGAAGCCGAAATGGCCGGATGTCACAACGTCATGCATGGCGCGTAGAACGTCGGAACGGAGACTCTAGGGGACAACCAGCAGAAAACGCGCTCCATGCCCGGAGTAATTAGTTTTGTACAGCAATTTATCACGGACAGTAAAGCGACCGCTGCCTTTAGAAGTACGGGCGGCGACAAAAAGCGGATCAAGGGTAACATCATCCCGTTGTTCTTGCTCAAAGTCTGCCGCGTCAGGGAACGTAGGAGTAACAGCAGCGAGACAGTCGTCAAAATTCTCAGCATCGCAGTCGGTAGTCGCAAGAGGAATCCGAGAGAGGCAGTCTGCGTCAGCGTGACGACGGCCACTCTTGTACGATACCACAAAGTCGTATTCCTGGAGGCGCAGCGCCCAATGTGCGAGGCGACCAGAGGGATCACGCAAACCGACCAGCCAGCATAAAGAATGATGGTCGGTGATAATCTTAAATGGTCTACCGTAAAGATAACAGCAAAACTTTTGTACGGCGAAAACGGCTGCCAGGCATTCCTGTTCCGTAACCGTATAATTGCGTTCAGATTTGCTCAGACAACGGCTGGCATATGCGACAACATGTTCTGCGCCGCTGTGACGTTGTACAAGCACCGCTCCTATCCCGATTCCACTAGCATCAGTGTGAACTTCAGTCGGGCAAGATGGATCAAAGTGACGCAAGAGCGGTGCTGACGTTAGTATAAACTTCAGTTGAGAGAATGATGCGTCACACTCAGGTGTCCAATGGCAGGATGCATTTTGTCGCAAAATACTTGTCAACGGGTAAACGATGTCGGCAAACCGGGGAACAAAACGACGAAAATACGAACATAGACCAATGAATGAGCGAAGTTCTCGTGCTGACTGCGGTGGCTTGAAGGAGCTCACTTCTTCAATCTTACGAGGATCGGGTCTGACGCCATCCTTGTCGACTAAGTGTCCCAGGACCAGTGTTTGACGTTCGCCGAACCGACACTTTTTTGAGTTGAGGACCAGTCCAGCTTTCTCAATGGAGTCGAGAACGAGGCTGAGGCGTTCGTTATGTTCTTCAAACGTGCGACCAAAGATTACAACATCATCGAGGTAACACATGCATATCTCCCACTTTAGACCACGTAGTACTGTGTCCATGAATCTTTCAAAGGTGGCAGGAGCATTGCAAAGGCCAAAAGGCATAACATTAAATTAATAATATTTGGGGTTTTACGTGCCAAAACCACTTTCTGATTATGAGGCACGCCGTAGTGGAGGACTCCGGAAATGTTGACCACCTGGGGTTCTTTAACGTGCACCTAAATCTAAGCACACGGGTGTTTTCGCATTTCGCCCCCATCGAAATGCGGCCGCCGTGGCCGGGATTCGATCCCGCGACCTCGTGCTCAGCAGCCCAACACCATAGCCACTGAGCAACCACGGCGGGTCATAACATTAAATTCGTATAGGCCATCTGGAGTCACCAAAGCGGTCTTTTCCTTGTCGGCAGGGTCCATAGGTATTTGCCAATACCCCGATCGCAAATCAAGTGTCGAAAAGTAAGAAGCAGCGTGTAAGCAATCAATGACGTCATCGATTCGCGGTAGTGGATAGACATCCTTCTTCGTCACTGCGTTTAGATGTCGGTAATCCACGCAGAATCTCCAGGAGCCATCTTTTTTTCGGACCAGGATTACTGGGGCTGCCCATGGACTAGATGACTCTTGAACGACACCTTTGTTCATCATCTCCTTGACTTGCTCGGCAATAACTTTGCGCTCGGACGATGACACTCGGTGGGGCTTCTGGCGGATGGGGTGTGCTGAGCCGGTGTCTATTCTGTGACGAGCGCGGGACGACGGTAAAATGAAGGGGTGCATCTCCATGCGTGAAGTCGAATGCAGCCTCATGCCTGGCAAGGACTTGTACCAGTGCTTGCCGGTCCGATGTACTGAGAGCCTTGCTGATCATGCCAAGCATTAGCTCTTCAGAATGGCGATTATCGCAAGGAGAGCAAGCTGCAGAGACGTCCGCAGTTAGTGCCGCTATTGAGCTACATGCGGCTTCATCGAAAAGAGCGATTTTCATACCGCGAGGAAGGACAACCGGCGTGGCGAAACAGTTCAGCGCCCACAATGTGGAGACTCCTCTCGTCATGCACACGACAGAGCAGGGCATGAGTATATATTTTTTAGCACAGTTTACGCGGAGAGGCCTAACTACAAGGTCAACACAATCAGCATCAACAGTAGTTGTAGAAACACGAACGGGCGTCAGGCACCACGATGGTGCAATCACTTCATCAAGAACACTGAGTGTGTCTGTGTCCCCGTCTTCACCACCCAAGCTTTGTTCGGAATGTGCTGATATAAATAACTTGTTGAATGAGATTTCGCCACAACCACAGTTCACGGAAGCGCCGCACTGTTCAAGAAAATCGATACCAAGAATAACGTCGTGCGAACAACGAGAAAGAACAAGGAATTCCGACACAAACACTTTCCCAGCCAACAAAACACTCACAGCACGAACACCAAGGGGATGAAGCCACTCGCCGCCTACTCCACGAAAGCTAATACCGTCGTTCCAAGAAAACATAACTTTGTGGCCTAGCCGGTTTTTGAAAGCGAGGCTCATCACAGACACAGTCGCCCCAGTATCAACTAACGCCATGGTCGGTATTACGTCAATCGAAACATTCACTTTGTTTTTGAACATCACAATAGGCAGAGGTATTTCTTGCGAAGACCGTCCGGCGACCACACCTCCACTGGCCGCGGATGCTAGTTTCCCGGCGGCGGTGAGGAAGAACGGCGCCGAGGGGACGGAGAGCGACGGGGACGGTTATTTGGTGGTGTCAAACTCCGCTCAGATGCTGGCGAATCGCTGCGCCTGGTCTCATGTAAGAAGTGGTCCATTGGGGGCAAATCGGTCGTCTGCAAGTCATATGAAGTACGGGTTCTGGGTGGCGAGAACATCGGTGGTGTCCTACGTGGTTGACGGCCTTGGCGACAATACCGAGCTATATGGCCTGTGGAACCGCAATTGTAGCAAACGGGAGGGTCGCGGTTCACAGCGTCTTCCTCAAAACGAATGGTAGGCGGCTGCGGTCGGCGAGAAAGTTCGTTGTCATGTGGATAACGTGTCTCTGCTGCTTGCTGAGGTCCGTTATATCGTGCATAAGTCGCGTCGTAGTAATAGGGTAGGTGCTAGTCCTGTCGCGGCCTGACAGAAGTCACAGGGCCTCGGGGGTGAAAACGCGGCTGCTCTCGTTGTGGCCGAGCGTCATAGGTAGGGCCTCTGTTGTAGAGACGTGGCTGCTGTCGGGGCGCGAGTTCATAATCCTCAGTGCCTCTCGCCGCAGGATACGGGGAGAAGGATGCTACGTTAGGCTCGAAATCTGGTGATAGGCGGCAGCTATGAGTGCCTGGATGCGTCACTTGCGCGTGCAGGCTTAGCTCTTCCCGAACTATTTGTCGGATCGTTGATGCCAGATCGAGGGGCTGGTTGGTGTCTACGCAACTGTGGTCACATTGGCTAGCCTGCCAAACTTCGGCGTGACGCGCCTTGTCTTCAGTTGCTCGAAAGCACGACAGTGCCGAATGATGTCAGCGACGGAAGCCAGGTTGTCTTTTGCGATGACGAAGTTATAAACATCCTCGGCAATTCCTTTTAGGATGTGCCCGACTTTGTCTTCCTAGGACATTCCAGAATCCACCATCCTACACAGTTTTATTACTGCCTCCATGAAGGTCGTGCAGGTTTCGCCTGGCACTTGCGCACGTTGCAGTAGCGTCTGTTCTGCCCTTTTCTTTTTCGTCGCGGAGTCGCCGAATCGTTCTTTGAATTCCGAAACAAACCTTCCCCATGTCGTGAACGTTTCCTCGTGATTGTCGAACCACAACAACGCAGTATCCGTTAGATATAACACGACGTTCGAAAGCTGAGAAGCGCTGTTCCACTTGTTTGCGGCACTCACCCGGTTATAATGGATGAGCCATTCCTCGACGTCTTCGTCCGATCTTCCGGCGAAGGGACGCGCATCTCTCAGTTGTAGAAGGGAACTGGTCGGTGCAGCAGTTGGAATGGGCCGTTGTTCGTCTGCGTCGTGGGACATATTCAACTCCGGTGGATTCGGTGGGAGTCCAGCAAGGCGAAGGCTCCGTCGAAGAACTTGTGATTCAGCCTCCGTCTTCGGGTGTCGATTACCCCGCACCTCCACCACAACTGCTACGATGAGTTGCAAAGGTATGGTTTTATTTACAGGAGATGGAAGATGGTCGTAGCGTGATCGCAGCGCAGCCCGGCCTCTCAAACTCCTCGTTCTCTTCGTCTTCTCTTCCTTCTCTTCTCGTCCGTGCCTTTCGTATCTGTTGCAATATATATATATATATATATATATATATATATATATATATATATATATATATATATATATATATATATATATAAAGGGAGAGGGCACTTAATTCATCAAGTATGACTGTGCTGCGCTGACCTGCATACCTACGTCGACAGATTTTCGGGCAAAGGTGTCCGCGTGTCTAGACAGGGGTGGGGGTGGGGGCAGTATTGCAAAAGAGTTGGGGGGAGAGTAGTACGAGGTGAGAGGGCGCTCAAGCTGGTATGTGAAAGCTTGCAGTGAACACAAGCATCGTACCAGCGTCAATACGCCTCAACACATAGAAAAGCACCTTTACAGTGAAGCTGTATACCTCTACCGGCCAAGGAAATTTTCGTGTCGTTGTTGGCGTAGTAAAGTTGAGAAAAGTTGAGACCTTTCTAAGGAAGAATGGGGTGACCCATTTAACAAGCGCACCGTATGATACTACAACAAATGGCCAAGCACAAATGATGGTTTTTGAAAAGAAGCATTAGCCGATAACAAGGACGGAACATTCGCGTGTTGACTGGCCCCGTTCTTGCTAAAGCTACACACCATCATCTGCAAATCAACGGGCGAAAGGCCAGCTGCCCTTATGCTCGGGCCTGAGCTGGATACAGCTCTCACGCGCATTCAGCCCCAAGCAGAAGCGAACAAAACCCATATCAACTGTACTCAACACGGACACAAAGTCGAGAGTACTCGCTGCTGGACAAGCAGTTTTCTTTCTAAACTTCGTAGGGAAACCGATTTGGAAGCAGGGAACTGTTTTGGAATAGCTAGGCCACAGATAGCTGCTCATTAAAGGCCCTACCGGGTTTGTGCAATGACAACGTGACCATATCAAGCAAGGCACTTTGAGACACGCCATAGAAGATTCGGCGACACAGGATAAGGACTGTGCGCTAACCGCGAGTAGTGTCTCGCTCCCTTTTATGCTTGGGATAAAAGCAAATAAGTTCACGTCATCGGAAGCCACTCTCTCAGGAACGCTGGAGCCTTCGCAATCACCAGTGACCAAACTAGACATTGGCACTGCCTCTGAGACCGAGCCAAACACGACTGCAGAACCATGCCCACAGCGGAAACCACGTCCTCCAGATCGCTACGGCGACTCCATCTGCGAAGGTAGGAAAGTGTTGTGTACAACCGATGCACCACCGCTCCTCGGCTGGACAAATCGGCTGGACAAAGCACCAGTGCGAACGAAACACGAAGCGACCCCACCCCGAGTCGAGTGCCAAGAATTCTCGATCACCACCAGAGTCTCGGCCACTGGACAGAGACCGAGAGTTTGCCCCCTCGAACACATGCGGCTCTCGTCTGCGTCTATTGAAGAATATAAACTCAGTCTGTTTTCTGCCATCAGCCAATGCGCATTCCTTCAGGGACGGGGCCAGACCCTGTGCGTAACAGCTTGCGAGAACACGCGTATATGACCACACAGGTGTATCTAAGCCAATGAACAAGAGATCTGTCGCAGCAATAGCGTAGTACTCTGAAGCCCAGCTGCAATATCTATTAAAATACTCCTATACAGATCGTTCTATTATCGCTACAAACAACTGTGTTGATTGAACAGTCACTTCAGCACCGAGCACGTGCCTGAATCTTCAACAATGGCTTGTTGATTTAGTTGCACTTTCCTGGTGAGGTTTCTTTAGTAGCTGTCAAGTTAATAGTGAGCCTACAATTGATTACATGATGTAATAGGGCATCGCACTTCGGAACAATGACGCGACGCCGCATTAACGTACAGGAGCACTGTGTGACACACACACACACAAAACTAGTATTTGTTCATTCTATGTTACGTTATTGTTTCATAGTGCGCTGCCATATTACAGCATGGTTAACCAACTAGCCCGCCAGTACATCTTGAGCAATTGATTACAATTACGACAGACATGAAAGAGATATGTACATATTATAGTTACTTCTTCAGGCAGAGGTGCTTGCCAGATATGTTTTCAAGACAAGAATATATGCATGAAAACAAATATTATTTCATATTGCTGTAACAGGTATACTACATCGAAATCGCTACCTTTTACCAATGTCAGCTAAATTGATCATTTATAATGCACTGTTTGCCTCGCATGTAAATTACTGCCATCTTGTATGGGGCACGACATCAGCTTACAATCACTCTAAAATACTATTGATGCAAAAAAATAATACGCGCTATCGCAAATGTGTCCTACAACTCACACACTGAGAATCTTTTTACCAAGTACAACATAACAAAAAGCCATCATCTCTACAAACAAACCCTCCTACGCACCTACTACTTTCAGGTAGAAAATAGAAGCAACTTAATTACAAATATAGCAAACTTAAAAGAGAATACACCCACATATGAGACGCGCAGCCATGAAAAATGGCTCATACCCTTCTGGAGGACAAATTACGGCCATCAAATGGTCGCAAATACCTTGCCACGGCTACTAAATTCTTACCTTGAAGCCGGTATTGACATCCATGCCCTGACACCATCGGAGCTCATCTGTCTGGTGAAAACTACCATTTGAATCGCCATGATTCCGTAAAACCATATGCATTCAATGAAAGAAATGTAATTTATTTGATGTAACCCACTGTTCTTTACTTTTTCATTTCTGAAAGTGTTCTTTGCCACCGCTCTGCCAATATGTAAAGGGGGCCAGGGACCACTCAAGCTGCCAAAAAGCAGCTTTTACCTTGGCCCCCTCCATTTGCTTGTAAATGGGCACAAATAAAATGAAATGAAATGAAATATAGGTGTGAAATCACGTAATGTTTCCACTTCTTTTTAGTGCTAAAATGTCCCTACAGGTAGAAGTAGTGTTATTCATGCCTTAAGAGATGACAAAGGTTTACGGGGGCACACAATGCAGCAATTCCTATGATTAAAGGAGTGGTTGGCCAATCTGCTAACCCTTAACTATTTATCCATACCTCTATCAGCATTTAAACAATGTACAGCCTGTGCTCAAAGTACATACAGGCATGCTTCCTCTCTCAGCAATTGTGAAATCAAGGATGATTGCCTTGAGGCCGTTTGCTGCTGCCAACATAATTTATGCATGCATTTTCTTTTTATTCTTCTCATTCGATAAAAGAGAAGCTTGCACAGGATGCATGAAGTCAGTGAGCAATAGCAAAGTGATGTTGTTTGATTGAGTTGGGTCATGGTGCAAATGTCATGTAGGGACAACCTAGCTAGCTAATACAGAGCCACATTAAAAAGCAAGAGAAGTATATAGGCTAGCAAACAGGGGCACAGTACCTGTATTTCATCTCAAAGCAAACCAAGATTATCAAGCAACTATAGAGATTAAGATTAAGGGGCTGCAAGCGTTGAGGCCCCCTAGTACTTGGGACCCCAACGACTGCATCCCCCTGATCTAAAACTCTCTAATAAGCTTTGAAATGAGTGCTGTGATCTTGCATGCGAAATGGTTGACGTAGTAGGTAATTTTATATTCGTATTTCTTAATCAGTAGCTGCTTAAACAGGCACACGACAATGAAATGAAATGCTGGCTCATATGGTGCACAAGACACAAGTAGAGGAGAACATTTGCCGTGCCTGCTGTAACACGAATTCTAACATGCAGTAGCTTCTAGGCAATGAATGCATGTGCATTGCGTCAGTGCAACTTGCACTTACCTATAATGAAAGAACAGATTTTTTGCATTGTAGACACTAGTTTATTAGCACCATGTGCGGAGCATCACAAGAAAGTAAGGGAAGGTTTGTTGCCATTTTGTACTTTCATAACCAATAGAGAGTTTCATGGGTGGAGCTTTGTGACGAATTCACAATTAGTTCTTTGTAAATCGGTAATGCGGACATGTTCAATTATGCAGTCACTTCATAAGTAGTCAAACAAATGCAGGTAGCCCCATAAGCCCTGTGAAACGGAACGCAGAAATTTGCAAATTAAGAAGCCATAGTGACTCATCACACTCTGTGCTGAACCTAAGATAGAAAAAATGCGTAGTGGAAAATTGGGTGCACATTCTTATCTGCCATACAAATCCGTATATTACAAGGAATCTCTCACTCGTTCCTGTATTGCTTAGAGTTCCACGAACTTTACTGTTGCATTCCCTTTGTGGTAAAATAATCTTGCAAGTCACAGCTACTTGTTCACTCTATTAACACATATTAGCCCCCTGGCTCTCCGCTATACTATCATGCGTGTTACAATAGCATGACTGTGTTCACTCCCCCCCCCACCTCTTTGCATTCCACTAAAATGAATATGGCGTATATTTGTTAACAAAATATGCTTTAAAGCACAACTGTTTATCATTCTTTAAGCCTCTGAGAAGTAAGAATGGATGTTGAGCCTTGGTGTAGTGGCATTTCATAAGTTCTAACCCACCGACATATTTATAAACAAGCAATAATGAAAATATATAGTCAAGCCATACCATTTGTACAACTGAAGTATTGCTTCCCCAGGGAGTCTCACTGCTACCTCCCCAATTTCTCAAATACTTAGACATGTAACTTCGCAGCGTATGTTTTACCACGACAAATAAACCAGGTTAACCCAACATCACATATGCAAGCCTCTTAATCACTCGAAATACTAACTAGCACATAGCATGTAGTAATATTCTGTTTGTATGTTTGGTGAATGACAAATCATTTTCGTCGTCCTTACAGCCTAGCTGATGGTGTCTTTTTTCATAATATTTACGCAACAATCTTACTTGATGCATTGCTGTGAGAACTATAACTAGCTTCGCAGTAGCACTGCATATGTACCCTCAGACACACATCATAGACATGCTTCTATAGATACTGGAGGTTGCGAACAATCAGCATAGGTTTGGAATCTAGATGAACAGGGTGTGAATTCGTGTGTATCAAATAAATGTCAGTTCCATTGAGAGGCTGTGTATGTGTGCGGTATAATTATCCATTCACTAAACTTATGGCAGAAAAACAGAATATACAAAACAACAAAATTAAGTTCCCTCTGAAAGTCTGCTTTTGCCACTATTATACGCAGAAAGTAAGACTTCCGAAAGCACAATTATGGGCGCATCTTCGTGCATTCTATGAGAAGTAGAGTTGGGCGAAGTTTATTTTTTTCAAACACAAACTGAACAAAAATAGTAAGTGTCAAATATTGACTAGTGACACGACGTCGTAAGTACTTGTAGTATCACTATTTGTTTCCATAAATTTAGGTACTACATCTTAACCAACTAAAGCAAGAGAGAGTTAACTATTGGGGACAAAGGATAAGTTGGAAATGCAAGGCTACTAATTGTTATATTAAGAAAACTACTTTAAAAGCATATCAACAACTTTAGAGCCTGGCCGGAAAGCATTCCAAGATTGTATAGCTGTTGTATAAAGAGCTTCCGAAAATGCGCAATTAAAAGCACATGACAGTTGTACAAGTATTGACCTAATGAAGGACCTCTTCATAGAATCGTCTTATATTATATATAACACATAGAATATAACACATAATATGTATAACACATAGAAAACATCAGGGTACTATTTTCCACATTACGCTAAATACTCATGAAAGACAAAATTGCAGGAAACGGCATAACACTTTGGCATAATCCGTAGCTGATTATGTCAATGAGTTTCTCATTTCATGTGGCAAAGTTGCATAGGGCAGATGGGATGTAACATCTGTGATTCGGAGATGCGTTATTGTATCTGGGCACAAGTATTATACAACTGATCATTGTGGGAATAAAGAAATAACAGGCATTGATTACCAGTATGTCATCATGCCACTTCTATCTGAAAAGTGACTATTATTTCATGTCAAGCTCGCAAGTGGCGCACTTTCATTCAGCATCATGTTTATGAGCCCATATATGTGTAGCGCATCTGCAACGAACCATTGCTTTAAGTCATGACCAGTGTCATGTCATTCCTGTATGTCATTGTGGTTTTTACACAATACACCTATGAAAATTTTGATGAGCATCCTAATACATTTCCTTGTATTTGCACACAGGCTTAATGTTGCAACACCCACTTGGAACCCATGATAAATGCGGCAGTTAGTAAAATACAAGTTTAGATTGTTTTGTAAACTGCTTCCATCCCAGCAAGTAGATGTCGAGCAGGCGCTGTGCTGAAAGTGAACATTTATAAGGGCGTTCATCCTTGCTGCTTGCTAAGGAGGCTGCAATGTAAATTGAGGGAAAGTGTACAAGTGAAGCGAAGTTCCGCTGCCGCGTGCACGTAAACAAGGCTTATGGTTATGTCGTGAAAACATTTTTTGCTAGAGTCCTCCAACCATGGAGCTTGTACTGAAAGGATGCAAAGCAGACATGGAGCAGACCGTGCGGCGCGAATGAACACATCTTGCGGGGCATTCAGCTCAGCAGCTTCTCCAGTGCTGCAAGTAAGTACTGAGATGGAGTACAGTTCACAGAACGTGTTTTGTTAGCGTGAAATAATGGTGTCGTGTTCCAGGGCTTCCGTGAACGAAGAGGCAGAGTGAACTTGAAACATGGTTTTTGCATGGCAGCAACTTAACGTGACAGAATGACAACCAAGGAATATAAGGACAAAAAGCACTCCACAGATTGGAGGCCAGCGATTTTATACACATAGTGGGCGAAGATAATGTGATCACGATATTGCCCACGTGACAGAAACGGAGACGGTATCACACAAGTACATGTGTACAGGTATACGACAGTTGGGTAATGGCAGAGAAGGTGCATTGCTGTGGCGTCACATGCGCAAAAAATTGCATAAGGAGCATTTGCATAGTTTACATTACTGCAAATTTACCTAGAAGCTTCTAGGTAATGCTTTGCAGCATTACCCAGAACAAAATGAATAATTGCAATACGTTCAGGAGTGATATAACCTCTAAGCTGTTCCCTAGTCTCCCCTCTTAATAAAGTGTAAAATGTGCAGAGACAACTCTGGAAACAAACGTGTACAAAGCAAGCAATCTACTTTGATACAATACCTATATTGAGATGTATAAGAGCATAAGCTTGCAGTGATGCTTCTGCAATGTTTATTACTTCAGCGCACATGCAATTTACAGAAAAAAATCACAGACGATTACGATACTACCTAATACGAAATTGGAGCGCAGCTCTTCCCGTATTGTCATTTTGCTGGCATGGACAATCAGTCACGTGTGGCAGGTAATCTTGCCTTGCTAATCTGGAGATCGCGTGAGCCAGAGCATGGGTGACGCATGGGCGTTATTCACAGAATCCACCGGACATTTATTTTCCCAGACATTTGGTGCTACTCTGGCACCCTCTCGTAGCTACCGTCACCACACTTCGCTTTTATTCTCACTTGTTCGCCATACACTCCAGTGCTTTCTGCCTCATGGTTCTGCTCCACCTTCCTCTCCGCTTTCATCCTCGCGCCTCTTCTCACTTTCGTTTTTTTTTTATCTTTTCATCTCGGAATGCATGTGGCGTTCGCTCTCATATTTTGCTGTACTCGTTCGCTTAGTTAAACTGATCGAACGAGTCACCAAATTTGATGAAGTGCAAGTGCTGAAAAGAAACAACGATAGGCTAACTCTGGAGTTTCTTGAGGCATTTGAGTTGAGTAAAACAGTAAGCAATGTGTAAGCACACCATCAGTCGCCTTCACAAGAAAGGAAGTCACCTTTTTGAGACAGCCTCAGATAGACCAGAGAAGAGATATGGCAACGAAATAAATAAGAGTGGGAATTTCAATAAAGAAATCAGTTGACAGTGCAGCTGCCTCCTCGTCTAGTTGTTCCTTCTGTGTCCGTGTTCCTTAAGTTCTGCTGCTACAATCCTCGAATCATATACGGACCATACCAGTTGTTTTGTTGTCTTCATACTTTGTTACGTGCGTATGGCTTTTTATCAAAAATGCAAATTTCTGAAGAAACACAAAGATGTTTCTAGTTTTCACGCATTATATGTTTATGATGCCGTGCCACTCGTGTTGGCACCAACTGTGTACTCGGGCACTAACAAGAAGCACCTTAATTTCTTGCACATGCAAGGCGCTCACATCCCTCAGTACAAAACTGTATACTCTGCTTAATCTAGAAATATTCCTCTGGATTTCAGCTGTTCACACCCATGCCCACATGACAGAAATGAAGAGTGCCCGAAATTTGCGTTTATGAGAGCTGTGCATAAGCGCGTCCACATTTCACGACTGTGCGCATGTACGCATGCAACATTTGAGCTGTTCCCTATATTGCCCTCATCGATTATAAACACATCTATAGCACAGAAATAACTTCTGAAAAACACACAAGATGCGTGAACGAGGCAGAAAAGGGCGGAACCAAAACTCGCCACAACGCTTATGCACGGTTAACTTCAGAGTATATGTATATAGCATAAAACGAAAACTTATACGCCTTGAAGCACTGTGAAACGTTGCACGTACACATCACAGTACACTCACACCCTAGTGCTCGAACGTTCTCTACGTGTTCGGGGTCACGAATGTGGGTCGCAGCCCACAAAATAGTTCACACGAGGCAGGACAGAAGCAGCACATTACGAATGACTGCGATGACAGGACAATGAAGCTCATCGCTACACATCGTATTATCACTTCTCAAGCACAAAGCAGCACTGTACAAACATATAATCTTCCTATCGATGAATCGCGCACATAGAGCACCTACGAAGACCATAGGTTAAGGTGGGCGATCGCAATGTTTCATTTTGCGCGTGTCGAACGTGTCATGGATACTGGTGTATGCGATGGCCTTCGCGTTTGTAATGCACACACACACACACACACAAAACAGCCTAAAACACACGAAATCGGCGGCTTCATTCCTTCCGACCCTCGCATACACACAACACACATCAGTCTGTTTCCTTTGGCGATCGCACGTACTAAAGAGGTCAGGAAGGGTACAGCGGCTTGCTGCGTTCGAAAAATAGTTTCGCGGGTGCTGAATAGCTCTTGAAATGGTCACAATACACCACACAAATGAGAAACTGCCGCTGCAGCCTAGGGGCCTATGCCTCGAGCTCCGCTTCGAACCAGCGCCATGTTTGCACGGTCGTCGCACGGAGGCAAATGTTCACGACTTCCTCTCGTGACATGAGTTCGGCCACTACTGGCGGATCGCCCGCTTGCGGTGAGGCTTGCGGCGATGGGCGGCTCGAGCGTAAATCGGCTCTAAGAGCCCAAACATGGTCAATCCGCCCGTCCGTTCCGCCCTCGTCCGCCTGCGTGCTGATGGCTCTTTAGTGAAGAGGGACGAGCGGTCGCAACTTTCCCATCTGCACGCCTGCTCGTCTCTCATTGGCTGGTCCCAAGCGGACGGTGTCTGGTGTCCTCACAGCAAACATGGCGCTTGCTCGAAGCGAAGTGGGAACGCGAGGCCCAAGCGACAGCCGCGTCAGAAACAGTCTTTTTTTCTCTTTCTTGCGATTTTGACTAGAGTTATCTGGCACACACGAAGATATTCATCAAAGGCAGCAATCCGGTGTATCCTTCCACGCCTCGTCAGTGCGTGCGATCGCCGACAGAAACAGATGGAGCGCAGGAAGTGTGTGTTGTGTTTACGAGAGTGGTCGGAAGAAACATTTGAAGCTGTCGACTTCGTGATTTTTTTGTTCCGCGCCTCGCGTGTGCGTAGAAAACGAGAAGTTCACATACACCTGCATTCTGAGCAGGACACATGCTCAGGGCGTGGCGAAATATATAGTGTCCGATCGGCGCACCTAGAATTCTCGATTGTTATCTTTTCCGTGTATGCGGTTCATTGCCGCGAAGTGAACTCCAGTCCTTCGCAGCTTTCAGAAGTAATGATACGATCAGTAGCGATAAAATTCTATTGCATCGTTATCGCCGCCATTCCGCGTGTGCTATATAGCGTGTGAGCCATTTTGTCGGCTGCGATGCGCCGTGGTGGCCGCGACGTTCTAGCTGTGTTCTTCCTGTTATGAAATATGTTCGCAAGCTACAAATTGCGATATATATATGCGATGTGTCGCAGCATTGCTGGGTGTAGAGGTGCTCGCTCTAGCGCTGTGCCTGTGCTCAGAAGTGAACTGTGCAGAACTGTTGCCGATCGCGTTTTCATATGTAGTACCCTAATACATAAGTCCTATCACACCAGCCTTTTCTGCTTCGCGCATGTATCGTTTGTTTCAGAAGTTGTTACTACACTTTTGAAGGTGGTTCTATTGTGGGGGAGGTAAGGGAATATCATAATAGTTACGTGCAAGACATACAGCGCTGTCATGAAATGTGGACATGGCTGACAGCACTAATGTCATGAATGAAAATTTCGGGCAGCCTTGCTTTTTATTGTGTGGACATTGGTTTGAATAGCAAGAATTTCTAGATTTGACAAAGTAAATTGCCTTACATATTGTGATGCAAGCGGCTTACATAGCCAAAAATCCGAGCTGCTTGTTTTTGACTGGTGACTAAGCACAGAGTCTGTTTGTGAAGACGCCAGCGGCATGGTAGATGAATATCTTATAGGTATGCACTGGATACTTCTTTCTTGTTAACCAAAAAATTTACGTTTGCTGACAAAAAGCAATACGAATATGAAAACGAACACGTAAGACGAGTAATAACAAGTAAGTGTCACAGGTATGGTGTTATATAATATTCGCCTAGCAGCCTGCAGAACTGCGTCAAAGAAATTTTGCCCAGAATTCTTTCTCATTCACTAGCTATGGTGACGTTGCTAATGGAGGCAGAATTGGGTAAGCGGAAGTTTGCCGTTACTTTGTATATCCAACCCATCGGATTACCTGGTTCGGGTCACCTGTTTTGATAGGAGCCTTCAGTTTAAGGGGAACAATGGCATAAGTACAGCATTATGTGCCTGAGAAGTGCTTTATTTTCTTTCCTCGTGTTCATTCTGCCAACCGTCATTAACAAAGTGTCCATTAAATGTTTTTCGGATGAACTTTCATTTGCCTGTAAGCTTACTGCTACCTATCATTTGTGGGTGTAGGATGTTGGACGCTACGAGAGGCTATCTCACTGATCTTTATATTGCACAGGCCACGGTTCGACTCATTAACTGAATAGTTTTGAGCTGGGCTGCCAGACTATGGAAAGGGGTGCCTCGCCTCTTGTCATTCTTTAGCATGTTCACGGCCACAGTGCATTGCCCCTGAGAAGTCAGCTACTATGACAATATAAAACGTGCCTATTGGCTGCCATGGGTTTATGCTAAATGCAAATTTTCGCAATTATGTCAGCGTTAGTTATGTGATCGAAGCAGCCAATGCGGACGAACTGCTGGCAAAATTTTCAAGTGACTCTGCCGGCAGAGTGTCCGCTCCCTATATTATGTTGTTTGCTGAATTTTTCTTTTTTGACAAAAGTTTGCTGCCAAGCCAGATAAGATATTGTCAAACTATTAATTTCAGGCCCACACACATAGTCACTTCTTTATTTTATCATATTCTGGACATGACACCCATGTCTAGCTTAGATTAGCAACATCAGATTAACTTATGCACAGAGTGGGGTTGCTGCATGTGAGAGAAAATCACTGCATAGCTAATAGGAATTCGACTGGTACGAAAAAATTATTTGTCTTTATGTGTTGTTGTACAAGTTCCGCTGTTAATTTGATGCCCATAAGTAACATGAAAAAACAAATGTATGTGTACCTTGCATATACGTTCATGTGTGTGTATGTGAATAAAACAGTACAACTTCTAATATCTAGGCATGTTGCACCAACTTCAACCCAATAAAATGTTCTATGTGGTATTCAGCTGATCATATTTAAATTTTATCACACGGTGCAGTTGTAACATTTCATACTTGCATGTAAACCAATTTATGGGCACTATCACCTGCATGTGAGAATGCATATTTTAGGCCAATGCAGTACCTGAAGCAGCAGCTTTTTATTTAGCTTTTGCGGCCGCTTATTGGGGGAATCTTGTTGATTATGCCATCCAAACAACTCATATAAAGGTTTGTGTTTAGCATACCAGCAGTAAAATACTGAATCCAGCTGCAACTCTTTGTATACTAGGGAGATGAATTCCACTATTCATCGTTCTGTCACGTGTTGTTCGTCAGTCACACATGGTGACTGTCTTTGGCGTCATGAGTTCTAGGCTCATTTTCACATGGGCCTTTCTATCAAGTGAAATCTGCCTCTTCAACAGTCAGTTTAGCGCAAAGCCACCACTGAACCAATAGCTCAAAGACCAATTCCTGCATGCTTTTCGCCAATCGGGTAGTGTGTGGAAACTATGTGTGATACATCACTTCAGCTACACCAATAATCACACAGCTAAACCTGCCACATATAGTTAAGTCATCGATATAGGCGGAGAAAGACGTTGCACGTATGTAACAGTTACTCTTCTCTTGAAGTGTGAATGACCCAAACCTTCGCAATCATATTGGTCACAACCACCCGGCAGCACAATTGGGAACACTTGTGCGATCACAAGTGAAAACAAGTAGAATAGCGCCACCATCTCGGCCGGTTTGTCGTGATAACCTTTCCTGCAAGTTTCTTGTATATATTGGATAGCCTTCCTACTTTATGAATTAACAGCTTTCACAATATTTAGTGCGCTAATGAAGGCACATCACAGATACCAGTACTGAAGGAGGGATATACAAGTAGGGCAGATAACTTATGGGTAAGTTCAACAATATACAGGTAAAACTACGTCGAACAAACTATTTTCCCATTACAAGATATACCACTGGCAATGAATGCACATTCAGAACATGCAATAAGTGCCCTGTGCGGAAGGTCGCGATCTGTGATGCCAAAAACCTGTTTGCCTTTTGAATATTCACATGAAGAATTCCACACTGTACTTCTGTGTAGGAGGGTAGAATATCAAAGGAGAGGTGCAAAACACATTTTGTATGTAGTAGTCCACTATGAGTGTACTACACAAGCTGTGCCAAACATAGCTACATGTGTGCAAAGCATTGGACAAGGTACCATATGTATGTCTGACACATTAAAAATATTTTCCATTGAACTTTATGAACTCTATGCATGCTGTTTTCAGCTACAAATAGCGCGTATACATATTTGACCTGCACCACAAAGAGCTGATGTGACAACAAAATATATACATCTTAGTGTTATGTTGCTTTTCATGGTCTTTCAGTTTACGTAATACAGTTTTGAATTTACAGATTACTTCACATGCTTATGGCTAAAAACTGCAGCAAACTACTTGCATTGTGACTGCGAGGTCAGAACACGAGGATTTGTGTGGTATCTTTTGTCCATCAATGTGTCCTTGCACTATAACTGTAAAATGTTGCACCTGCAAAGCTGAGCATGCACCCTTACATTTGAAACGCTTTTTTGAATGCTCGGCAGTAATGCTTATAAACACATTGTTGCAGCAAATCTACACCACCTTAATTTAAGTGCGATATAAAAGGCTGTTTGTGCATAGCCCATCTGTTCTAGCGTGCATGCAGGAATACAGCATTGTCCAGTGGCATCGTACCGGCCAGGCGTAACGGTGAACCACTAGTATATAAAGTGGCTGATAATACTAAGCTGACACATTTGTAGGAGCATATTATTATCTAACGCACATGCAAAGTTGCTTTCAGTGTATTTAATAACAACAGCTTTGATTTGCCATGTTATATTACTGCGCACACACACAGCGCTGAAACAGTCTGTACAATAATGAGCAATGTGCCAAGGAATGAAAGATTACTTGTGATGTGTGGATTTGAATAGTAGATGTGAATGCATACCCAATTCACCAGTATGCGTGCTTTCTTCTCGAATAATTTTACATTTGGGACAGAGGCTGAGCCATTGCGGCCTCCTGACTGCAAATTTCTGTGCTCTCACAGTGCTAATTGGGGTATCGTTCATTTGGCTACCTGAATAGTGGATAGATAATAGAGCACAACAATCTTCCAGTTTTACGCAGAACACATTGTGCTTTATTCACGAAACTGAAGCTAAGGAACTATTTGCTGGTTTGTTATGCAAATAAAGAAATGGCAATGAATGTTTCCTCACTTTTAGTGCGGCCCTGTCTTCCGTCATATGAGCTTTTATTACATTGTCATGCGCATGTTAAAGCAGCTACTAGTTAAGAAATAGAAACACAAAACTACTAACTACATCAACCTTTTCAGACAACAAGAGGTGGCTGAACTCACTGCTAAGCTAAGTCACTTGAAAATCTCTGTTTGCTTCCAAATAAATACAGGAGTTGGCCGGCCGTTTATGTTATGCTATGCATTTTTTTCATTTTCCTAAAATATGACTGCATCAGCTAGCTAGGTCGTTACTGCATAAATACATAAACAACATGCAACCCATGCCCAACTAACTCAAATAATCTGAGTAGAGCTTACAATAGTTCATGTAATATGTGCATCCTATGTGAGCTTATTTTTTATATGTAGAGCAATCAAAATAGAACATGCATGTATGATGCTGACAGTATCAGTCTCAAGTCGATCATCCTTGTTTGCTGCCATGGATGAGAGAGGCAGCATGCCTTTCATGATACTGCTTAATTTTGTGCACTTTGGTAATGTTTTGTACGTTGTTGAAATGTTAATTTAGGTATGTATAAGTAGTAAAGTGGCGACAGATTGACCACCCAGCCTGGCAAGAAAGAATAAGATTGTTTGATTTCCCTCAAAATCAGCTCTCTTATCAGCAATATAAATTAGTTACTTTCAAAGAAATATTCGCCTTGAAAACATCTCATGAGTACATATCTGCGTAAGGTCACCGTTATACATACCTACATATTGCTTTTATGGCAGTGATAATGAACTGTACACTCGCTGCTTAACCTGCGATTCTTGCTGTACCAAGTTAACCACTTATGCTCAGCCTTTTTGCACATGGTGAGAACGTCATCCACGACTGAGAATATCATTTAAGGTTATATTTTGTTTTGAAGTTTGCAAGCAGCAAATATTAATTCTTAATATGCATACTTGATGCCTGACTTCATCTATGGTGAGTTAATAGATGTAAAAAAGCAAAGGGCATTTCATGCATCCAAGCGTTTTAAGCACTTTCTTAAGATTGGCAGAGTGAAAAAAAGAAAGCATGAGCAAGCAAATGGAATCATGTCTGCAAGCTCTACTCGGAGCCTCACACGCGTGCACCGTGGTAAAGAGGTGTGCCTTGGCGACCTACGCAGCTGTATTCCGCGACAGATGTGCGTGTGTTCCCTATTCTTGCACGCTCTTACTACCACTAGAAAAACTGCGCCGTCGCGCCGAACACGGGATTTGGGACGAATTGCTTCCGGCGACAATATCACTTTCGTGTGACGTATAACGCAGCACGATGGATAGTTCGAGAGGTTTTGCTCTTTTTAGACGCTCTTTTTCCAGCCCCTTTCACTTTCAAGGAGCCTGCCAAGGAGAACTAATGGTTCGTCTAGGTCCCACATGAAATCCGCTATTCAAAATTTTGTCGTTGCGATAGGCAATGTTGAAAACAGGCCCCAAAGCACTCATTTCCTGTAGCCACTTATTGCTGAAAATTACAAAGTTAATTACTGTAACTTCACTAATTACGCACGTTATTGCGTAAATTCTTCTGTATCTAGAGGCTGCCTATCCGTACACTCATATGTTAAACATAACGTTACCGTGATTTATATTTTTCTAACTTTCAAAATTTGGTGCAGCTAAAAGAACACCCTGTATATAAACCATAGCTTAAACAGGCACTTTGAAAATCTGGTATTATTTATAGCTTTGAAATCATCACAGAAATTTTCTAGCTATATAAGGTATGGGCTAGTTTTTCTGGCTTCCTTCTGTTACTATATGTCCCGATACTTTCCTCTGAGACGACATAGCTATTCTAATGGATTTGCATAACTTAGGTCACAATTCTTTTTATGTTTGAGCTGAACTGCTGTATATGTGGGGGAAAGAATAAATATTCACGTAAAAGACCCCGCGTACAATTTACAAACAATCATTCTGAGCTACTTGTGATGTTCGCATGTTATAAATATATGATTATCTCATCTCGTAATTGCTTTCGCTCCACAGAAATCCCTGAACATGGCTAAGCACAGTGTTGGAGTGTTCGCGCTCGTGAGCCTACTCGAGAACGTTGCCGCACTGGTGATTGACAAGTCCGACGGTGGCTACAAAGAGATGCTGATTTCCATCCATGATGACGTCCAGCCAGATGAGGCTATTGTGGATAACCTTAAGGTATTTAGCACGAACTGAAACCGTTCCAACAATCGAAGAGTACCTACTGTACCACTTTTTAGAACACCTTACCACCGTCTCTCTCCCCCACGCTACCGCGGTTTTATAGGCGATAAACAGAGCAGCAAGCTTCAACCGCTGCACGGCATTAACATAACGACGTGAGCAAGTAAATCGGTGACCCCGCAGATTTTGCTTATAGTTTTGTTTCACCGCATAAACTAGAAAAACGGTAAGAATGTGGTGTATATACTTTGGCGTTGATGTTTGCTATGCACCTGAGCCCCTAATGTGGCCACACAACACGCATATGGTGACGGCAAGAAATGTTGCGGCTACTTAAGGAATGGTAACAACGATTGCGCCTAGATGTCGTTCATGACAACCAGTTTTTTGTTTAGCTTCATATCTTCCGGAACGCATCAAAAAGTGCAAAAAATAATTTCATCTTTAATGAGCGTCGCAACAGCATTTGTAGCATATGACTTATCAAAACTGTAGCCAATGTCGTGCCTAGCTACCAAATCAATTAGAGAAAAGCTGTTGTGTTGCGATAACCTAGCTGCGGCACCCGTTCGCTACCTACGTGGTAACATTGCTGTAAGGGATTATATCGCGGGAACGTAATCTTTTACGAAAGCATTAAGATAGGGATGGGCAAACTCGTGTGGGGAACTTCACTCGGGATGTTGTGGTATGTGCACGACCTCTACGACACGCCACAGACTGAGCCGCGTAACTGTGTTATTTTGCATTATCGTCACATTCACGTGACTCCGTCATTCGTAATGACGTCGCTCTCTTACATCGTGGGAATTTCTAGCATCCTTCAATGGGAAGTTTGCATCCTACAGTTATTCTGCATAGGGCAACGACGAAGATATCGAATAAACAGTAGTGTCCTGCGTGCTCTAACCCTGATAGGCGCAATACGCACGTAAGCCCCACTCAAATGCTGTACGAATGTCGGAAGAGTAAATAACCCCGCCAGTGATGATGTCTCGCCGTTCTGTCAGACGGTAGCTACTGTCCTTAGCCCTGGAAAGAGGCATCCACCTTGAGCTAAACAGTGGCATTTCTGATCCGTTCCCAAAACAGGGAACCCTCGTAATAAATATATTATTTTTAGACATCTGCATCAAGTTATGTCTGCACAAAACAGCATAACATCTTGTTCATGGCTGTCTCAAAATCAGAAGGGTGTACAGTCTCCTCCAATACTCTCAGAGAGCGAGGCAGTGAAAACGCCGCGCAGGTGCACTGGACGCAAATCATTATAGCGTAATCTTTGCGAGCGTGGCTTCAGCGCTGTCCTCGTGCGTCCTGCATGCAAGCGTTCTCCACAGGTTTCATGTTTATTCGTCAACCCATCATGGTGGCTCAGTGTCTACTGCGCGCGCTTCTGAGCATGACGTTACCTGTTTGATTAGGCAACTCATCCACCTTTCTCCTTACAGTGCCCTGTAATGCAAAATCATTCGTATACCATGTATGTGGCACACACCAAGGAGCCCCAGATGGCCCAACTTATTCCGGAGACCTCCACCACTGTTCCCTAATGTATCAGTATGCAATTTTTACACGGTACTGCATACAGTATATTATACAACGGAGCTATGAGGACACTTCTGCTATGATTGTCTGGTGGTAGTGAAGGCCGCAGTGCGACGGTGCGGTCAATATAAGATGTAACTGAAGCATAGCGTGTTTCACAGCGTCGAAAGTCACTTCCATCGTAACAAATCATAATTACACATATGTTACCTTAACGCTATCACACTGGAATAAAGGACAACTTGTGTGAATCATTTTATTTACGTGTAACCCCCAATTCTTGTTTCTCTGGTTGTCTTAAGATAACTGAGTTTAAATCGTTGCGACGGTTAAAGCACGCAGTGTGTTTTTGTAACGAAGCGGGCCTGGAAGCTGTCACTAGGAACAGCTACAGCCAAGACCGCTCTCGAATGCTGCATTAACGAAAGCTGTCATAGATCCAGGCTGTGAGGCATAAAACAGACTTCTTCTGTTTTTAAGGTTTGAGGACCTGAGTATAGTGTTTGACTGTTTTCGATTTATCACTTGCCAGTTTGGCATATATATGTGAACATTTACAACGGAAGGAGGGTCTAGCGAGGCTGTTGAGCATCGCGCCGCCAATGATTTTCTTGGATGAGTGGCGTAGCCAGAAATGTTTTTCGCGGAAGGAGGGATGACCTTTAGAGGTTACGATGATTGTGAGGGAGGGGGGGGGGAGGCGTGGGTGGTTGTATATTAGCACAAAAGCTCCAGTGGCGGGGGTGGCAGAGGGAGGCAACCTATCTGGTATTCCTCTTCATGGCAACTGCACCGCGTGGAACGGTAAATACCGCCGTATGACGGCCCAGTCGATATCAAGTGTAAATGTAATGAAATGCTTAGTGGAGTCCGCAGTTTGCTTTCCATGGCGGCGTAATCCCCTATGAAAATGACCATTGCCTTTATGTTTCCTTTATGTTTCCTTCTTGTGCCCTATGTGACCTTTATGATTCCTTGTCCTTTGTGTGACCTCCGGGATGTCAACTTTGTGTGTACCACGTGTTTACTCATCCTAACGTATACCTCGAGGAAGTGACCTTTATTAGACCTCTAGGATGTGTCCTTTATGTTTACGGCAGGGTGTTAACTAGATGTGCACTGTGTGTTGCCTGAGTGTACCCTTGAGTGCACATGTAGGTGACATAGAGTGAACATAACAACTGTTTGTGCATATAATACAGGCAGATCTATCTGTACTGCGTGACAGCCATTGATACACTCAGCAGAGTCATTGTAAGTACTAAATCTTGACTTATCCTTTCATTTGCCCAAAAAAAAAACAGCCGTTATTAAAATTCTTGTAGGATGTGTCGTTTGTGTTTACGGCGGGATGTTACCTAGGTGTGCACTTCAGGGCACACATAGGTAACATAGAGCATTATTCTATGTGTGGTGCACACTATGTTACCTACATGTGCACTTGAGTGCACATGTAGGTAACAGTGTGCGCAGTGAGCATCTTTTGCAAATTGTACAGTCAGATCTACCTGTACTGTGTGTTAGTCACTGGTGGATTCAGGGAAGAGGCACTGCTTGCCCCCTCACACTAGAGGCATGCCGACCGGCACTAATTGTGGCTATATTGTGCGGAAAATCGAACATGCCATGAAATAGGATGGTGTATTGTGCCTTATGCCATGCATTCTCGTTATATATAAAGTATTTAATAGTTTTTCAACCTGCTATTCTCCAGTAGCAAGTCAGATGCAAAAATCTGAAGTATTTAACCTAATATGCAAGAATTGCATGAAAGTTTTGTGACAGCTAGGCTATGAAATAAAGTTGATTGAATGTTTAAGACGGTTCTCGTAGCAAGCGTCCTTCATGTTCATCGCAGGAGATCGCCTGGATGCTACGCTTCGCCTGCAGTTTGTGAAATAATCTACTTATTTTAGATATCTGGCTTCTGCAAAAGTGCAGACATCAGGGCTTTTGTCACTGGGGATGATTTCAAGTTTATGATGTGCTTGCTGGTACAAGAGAATTATTTATTTTGCTGCTAGCACAGTGCAGTGCGACTTTTACCACACAGCTAGGCACTAGCACATCTGGCAGTGAGCGCACTGTGGCTTATGCAGTTTGTAAAATTCTTTTCCTTGTACCCTTCATGACATCACCTTTTTCAGTACCAGAAAGTGAGCATTATGGATTCTAGTTGTAATTAATATTATCACAGAAATATGAGCACTATGTTACCTGTGTTACCAGCAGGATGTTACCTGTGTGTGCACTCTATATTACCTGGCTGTGTACTCTCTCGAGTGCACATCCAGGAAACAGAGTGCACCCAGTAAATATCTTTTAACACATGCTACAGATAGCTCATCTGTCTGAAAGATGTATTAGCTACTGGCGTATCAAAATAAAAAAAATGAGGGGGGGGGGGCGCCCGCCCGATCTATATTGGCCGCATTGATGGCGACGCGCCATCAACAGTACATACGCACATCAAAGCCTCATGCAGCGAATTATCTATCACGACAAATAACAATTGCGCGGCGGCTGGAGACGCGGTGGCACGACGCGCAGTGTTGGATGGCTTGCGCTACATGAACCGGGGCCAATCCGCCGCTTTGCTGCGAGCGTACAAGAATATACAACCTACCATTTAAGTAGCTGCTGGAGGTGTTATATTGGTTTCATGACAGCCTCATTACACGTAAATATCTAATAAGTACGTTACGATTGTCTCTATATTACGCTCGTAAGATTTCTTTGCAGTCGTCAGCGGGAAATGCCAGCGCTGCTACCTCCACAGCTGAACTGTAGCTGCCGCTCACTTTCAGAACGCCTAGTTCGAAAGAATCTAGTGAAATTGAATATCTGTAGGATTTCTGATACTCTAAACTGAAAAAAAAAACTTGACCATTGGGAGACGCTGCCACGGCTCCACCTGAAAACCGTGGTCTTCGAAGCACTCTGTAACATGTTGCTTTTTCTACGCTATTTCTTTTTCGAGCCGTCGGCCTTGTCATGATACGTTTTCTCTACTACTCACGCAAACTATACACAAAAGTTCGCTCACTAACCAATGCGGAACCTGCGGTCGACGCTAAAAGTGCCGTTCTTTTCAAACCTGCGTGCGCTTGCTGTAGAAAGATAGCAAAGTGGGCGAGTTCGTTACGATTCATCGCTTTCGCGCTGACCACAAGTACGAGTCATTGCTTTGTTTTAATTAGCAGGGGTAGAAGTAGGGCAGCGCGGATCCCGTAAATGCTTGCTTGGGCGTACAACTGAATAATTTATAATTGTCAGTTGGCTGAGTATGAAAGTTGTATGCGGAGTATGGCCGTATTTGTTTGAAAACGCGAGCGTGCAAGCAGTACGCCTGTTTCACTTTCGGTGAAGTTCCGGTGCCGCTGTAAGCCAGCCATTGCCACGTTTTTTCGCCTTTATTCCTTACGCTACGAGGAAATGTGGTTCCAACTATTCAAGATAAGGCCTCACATTCTCAAAAACACGCCAGTGGGCGCCATAAGAAGCGTGTATATGTGTGGTGATTCGGAATTTCTGACCCGCCGTGGTTGCTCAGTGGCTATGGTGTTGGGCTGCTGAGCACGAGGTCGCGGGATCGAATCCCGGCCACGGCGGCCGCATTTCGATGGGGGCGAAATGCGAAAACTCCCGTGTGCTTAGATTTAGGTGCACGTTAAAGAACCCCAGGTGGTCAAAATTTCCGGAGTCCTCCACTACGGCGTACCTCATAATCAGAAAGTGGTTTTGGCACGTAAAACCCCAAATATTATTATCGGAATTTCTGATCGGTGGGTCTCGCAGCTATCGCGGCTTCCCGTACACCGTCCGCCATCACAAGCAGACGGAGCTGCACATGCTGCGCGCTGATTGTCTCGTGTTCGCCGGCAAAAGTTCCCACATAGTTGGTCTGATATTTCTTGTGAGCCCGCTCTCCGCGGGCTCACAAGAAAATGGCGGCCGCGCTAGCAGACAACGTGGTTGTCCTCACCCTAAACGGAGAGCGGGTGCGCGCGCATCTAGGCACCCTAGTGACGGTTATGCCCGGTAAAATTACTGGATGTTATATTGAGCTGGGCCACGTTGCGTTTGTGTGAGCGGTGAGAGTGCTCGTTGCAGTTACACGGTAATTGAATCACATTTTGGAAGTGCCTAAACAAACTGTGATCCGTATCGTGTACATTAACCATCAGGAAACCTCTGGACTCGTGTAACGCCATTAGTTCGCCTTATGTTTCCTGTGATACGCCGGTGTCTTACGTGTACTACAGCGCCCGTCCGAGCTGCCTTTGTTCTCGCCTGTCCGCGTTCGCTCGTGAAATACCTGGTACTGTGGCTTCGAATTATGGTGCGTGGAAGAGTTTGTTGAAAGTTGGGCTTTTGTGCGGTGGTGTTCATCGGCAATTCGACAGTGTTCGCGCTGGAAAGAGCGTCGTCGCGTGGTGCCTGCGAGACGAAGGAGCGCTTGCTGTTCACATCTTGAAGGTAAGCAGGTCTGACGCTTGCGCGCATTCTCGCAGCTTATGGTTCATGTAGTAAACTTTGTGCAACGACAACAGAGCACTTTCGGAGCGTATGTTGCCCATGTTGTTCTGCCCATTTAGCAAACCGTTTCACGATGGAAGTTTCCGTGAAAATTATTATTTCTTACCGCTTTCTTTCTGCAGTGATGTGCTACCACCGCTGATTGTTGAAACTTAATAGGCAAATATTTACATAAACGCTGAAAGTTCCTGTTTCCTCGGTAGTTTCCCGGCAAGAAATTCTTCCGTGGATATTTCTGCAAATTACGTGTGTAATGCATGTAGGTGTCTCGTGGGCATCGCGAGTTCGAACGCGACTGCGGTGTTTTGACAGTGGAGCACATATTTGCATGTGTGAAGATTATTTTATTGATACAGTTCTGTTTGAAGCCCAGCTTCGCGAGAACCTGTCTGCATTGTTTCTGTTCTTCGTCGTGCTCGCCTATTTCTCTTCTATATTGCACGGCAAATATAGACCGATATTACAACAGCGAAATTTATTTTTAATTGATGCATGTCAATAAGGTACTCGTTTTCATTAATATTTTCATCTGAAGAACAGGATGTCAGCTCCTGCGATTGTTGTCATAATATGTGGGTTGTAGAACTGCGTAAATAAGGGCTGCGATTTTGTTGCGATGCTTTCCGCTCGATGTTTGCCTCTATTGTAACCCACCGTCCACGGCTGGCTGTACTAGTCAATAACGATGGCGGAATGTCAGTCCGACCACTGAGGAAAAGGAGTAGCATCGGAAAAGGGATCGCTACAAAATCGCGGCCTAGGTTTTAGACCGTTCATAATCGATTCTTTTGATTCACTACATATTTAGGTTTTGGTGATAATTTCCCAGGTAGTCTGGTGTTAGCTGCTGGTTTTATTCCCGCCTGAATTTTACAATATAACAATGTAAGCACATGAGATATAACTACGAGGCATCTGTAAAACAAGCACAGATTTATGTGTGAGTCTCTTTCTTTCAATTCCACATGACACTGTAAATCACATGTTTGAAGCTTCACATCACAATAAATTAAACCTTTCTTACTGTTGAAGGTTATGCGGATTCTGGAGTCAAGCCTGCGACCTGTAGGAACCTGCTGCACTGCTACATATTGGATCGCACAACGATGCACTTGACCTGCATGCTTTTACAAAGTGCGTAAAAAACTGTCGCTGCACTTAGTTGTAGGATATGCTTGTGCAATATGCAATCATTTTTTTGTGTGTGCCATTTCCAGGATTTCTAGTAGCAGATGCACTTGCACAATATCTTTTATTTATCCGGGGAGCCCTCAGTTGAAGCACTGTAACTAAATTTGGTTCTTCTGATACAAATATAAACAAAGCTGGAGTGACTATGCAGTATATTCTCTATACAGACTATATTATTCGAGCCAGGTTGCTTTTTTAGAAACATCATTGAGGAGCATGAGGGTGTCTATGAGCCACCCGAGAGAAACAGAAGGCTGTGGTTACCTGAATTACTATGTAGTCATTTCTCGCACTAGTACCTGCACACCTAAATTCTTCCCTTTTCTCGGTCACAATTATGTATTGCATACCATAATTCATCTCCTAAAAATACCCCCATCATGACAATAAAGTTTGCTGCTCATTAGGTAGCTGCCAAATTCCTAGTCACAGTATGAGTGCTCAATTTTTCAAGCAAACAAGCCATTAACCTTTTAATGTGGCAAATTTAATGTGTGTCCCAAGAGCTTGTCGGCTTCAGGGTGGAAGCCGGTCTCTTTTATATGTAACATAAATTTCACTCGTTGATAATGTGGTATAGAATGCCGCTGAATCATAAAAGTCAGCGCAGTAAAGTAGTTGCAAGCCCACCATGGTAGCACAGCTGAAAGCGGAGCATTCTCTGTTGCATTGCATTTTTTTCTCCATATCCCTGCATTTGTTCATTTGATAAGACAAAGCTGGTCCTATGCCGTCATCTATCTAAAATGTGGAGAACCTTTTTTACCTTCTCTTCTTTATTGCTTATCTGCCTAATACACAAGCTTCCAGGGACATGCAAACAATGCGGAGTACTGCCTACAACTTATGCATGCATCTGTGGTTTGTGGTACCATACGCTCACCACCTTAGATTTTCATTATGTTACATGGAGGCTTGCTTCACGCTCGAGCCACACTGCACTTGGTGCAATTTTGAAACAGCCACTTTTTGACATAGTGTAATTATTTGCTGCACTCTCACTGAATTGATATTTTCTACTGTGAATAATGCGCTTGCGGTGATTGTACGAAAAGGTTTTAACCACCTAAAGACACGGTTTAGGCAGAAAGTCTCCTAAGTAATGCTGTCACACAAAAGTTGTATAACAATGCGCTATGTCGCAAGATCCATACATAACTAAATTTCTGGCTTTCAAGCCCTAGCTTTTTAACATAATTGTGTGTGCAGCAAACACCTTGCTTTTTAACCACTATTCTTCTAGTGACAGACTTTTGTCTGTTTAAAATAAGCGCTCCAATCAGTCTTACTATGTCTGGTTAATTCCAATGGATTCTTGACTGTTGCTGTAATGGTGGCGGCTTCAAGGCCAACTAGATCTCCCAGCCTCAGCTGAAAGCATGGACACAGTGGTTGTTTCTTTTGATGATTGTTTTACGTGTGACTTGGCAGTTTGGGTTTCAACTTGTACTGGTTTTGATTGTGGTGGGTTAGAGATGAAATGAGAGCTCCTGGCATGTTCTGCATTGCACAATGCGATCCTTTGGCTGGCATCCTGTATCTTAGTTTGTCTTGGACTGCTGTCTGATTTGTTGAGCTGTTGGCCGGATTCTTACGGATACAAAGCTGTATACTGGGCTAGGCAATCATGCCATTGTGCTTATTAGCACCACAAGATAAACACAACAATATTGTCAGGCATGCTGAGGCATGTGGGCTGGCGGTATGCAGCACACTAGGGAAAGCACACCAATGATGGCATGGCATGGTAACGCTTTTCGCTTGCACCACTGTGGTGTTATCAGATTAAGGTAGCAACAATGACATCTAGGCTTCCAGTTCCTGCACTTGCAATGCAGATACTAGAGTATGCTATTCGCTGGTAGTGGAAGTTAGCAAAGCATTGATTACATACTAAGCTAGCCCGCCTCCCTTGCGTGCCAGCATCTCGCCCGCCTGTTAAACACCACCGCTGAATCTAATAGCAGCATGCAGTTGCAGGATATCAACGCAACTGAAAACTCTTAAAGGATACAGCATTGATGGAAGGTATTGCTTAATACAAATGTCGATCGCCTCCCACATTTTGCTCTACGACGAGCATGTGATGAAGTATAATGCAGTTCGTCTTAGATTAAACAGCATGCAGTTGCAGGATATCAACGCAACTGAAAACTCTTAAAGGATACAGCATTGATGGAAGGTATTGCTTAATGCAAATGTCGATCGCCTCCCACATTTTGCTCTATGATGAGCACGTGATGAAGTATAATGCAGTTCGTCTTAGATTAAACACCAGTTAACTCATCATTTTTCTGTTTAGAAAGCATAATATTGCAATAATGTATTCACATGAAGTTTATTGATAGTGTGTCCAATTTTGATAAAGCCTAAACAAGTCGCCACGCGAATAACACCTTTTCATGCTTGTGAAGCAGATGCTGCTACCATTCAGTTTGCTGTAGGTACACATACACAGCATGTTTGGCCGCCACCTTCTGTGGCACGCTGAAGTCAGTAAAGTGTTGTGCTAAACGTTCAGTAGAATGCACACCTGCAGCCTGTAACTGACAATAAAAATGGGTAAGAACTACAAAAACTGAAAATGTGAAAAATGCACAGGATATTGTAATGCCTTTCAATTTGGCATTAGAATGTGTGCGCAACTAACGTTTAACCACAGCACCTTATGGCATAGACAGTAGTGTTGCTCGATGGGAGGCCTGTGATATTAGCAAGCTTTCCTGGTAAATATTAGCAAGTTATTGATCACGGCATAGGGAGGGCCTCAACTTTGGGAACCTCGATGCTTGAGGTAGCACACAAAGGTTTATTGGCCAGTTGCCCACTCCTAAAGTTCATGTAATACTTAGCAGCTGCTGCAATAATGTTTAAAATAATTTGTGAGCAGTTTTATACCTGAGTGGAATGGCAGATAACAGCGCTCAAACAACAATTAGTTAAAAGCTTGTTTGTTGCCCTGATCTTTATATGTGCTATTTCTGGCTGCTGCAAGTTTCTTAGCTGTGTGCATACAGGCCAAGCTGTTCTTGCTTATATGAATATTTTTGAATAAGTGAAAAATATTTCCTTTTGTTTTGTTTTTCAGGTGCCCTGTGAGCTCTCATCCAAGCACCGCATTGCAGAGGTCTGCTGTGAGCACACGTGGCAAATTGAAGTAACGTACAGATAGTCCAATAAACTGCTCGTAATTTCAGACAAACCTTTACAAAGTACAGTGAAAACTTTCTTTTAAAAGTACAAACACCATTACAGCCTGATCTTTCTATCCAAACATTACATTATATATTAGTAGGCAAGACATAACTAGAACAGCAGCAGCACTGCAGTGAGGAACGTACAATGGTATTCCAAGTGTTACACTGAAATATTCTATGAAGTCTAATTAGTTTGTAATTTTAGAACAAGTTAGCATAAATTTCTATGCCGTAGCAGTGTTCTAATCTGTATGCTGCATCTTGTAGGGAACAGTAACCTTGCAATCTTCATCTATGCATGTCTACATAAAATACAGGATTTAACCACTGGGGCCACATAAAGGATGAATAAAGGTGGAACACACGAAGGAAACATAAAAGCAGTGGCCAAATTTCAACATGGAGGAAACATAAAGGACGGTAATATAAAGGATACACAAAGGAAAGACACATAAAGGAAACATAAAAGCAGTGGCCAAATTTCAACATGGAGGAAACAAAGTACGGTAACATAAGGGATACATAAAGGGAGGACACATGAAGGAAACATAAAAGCAGTGGCCAAATTTCAACATGGAGGAAGCATAAAGGACGTTTCCTGATGTGACCTCAAGGAAACATACAGTAAACATAAAGGACATAACCATTTTCATAAGGGATGATAAATGGTTATAATATAACAGATTTTTTCACATAATCAAGGTCCCCTGTGAGTAATTGACCTAGATAAACGTGCTCATGTACATACTTTAGAGGCTGATTGGCGATTCTGAATTTTCGTTCTCTTGCCAAGCTACTGAACATTAGCTTTTTTGCCTGCATTATAATCTTCGACCCTATTCTTACGCTTTCGTCGTTGACGTCCTCAATCATTTCTTGCAGTGTCGCTAGCAAACTGAAAGTTTTTAAGATATTCGACGTTGATTGTCATTCTTAAGCCTTCCCCGTCTAATAGCTTCAATGCTTCTTCTCAGCATGCAGTGAATAACAAAGGAGAGATTGGGCCTCCTTGCCTCATCCTTTCTTTATAGATATCTTTCTACATTTATTTTGGGGATGTAAGGCAGCTGTTGAGTCTCTGTAAATATTTTCCAAGATATTCACGTATAAATGTACTCTTTCATTACGCATTGCCTCCATGAGCGCTGGTATCTGTACTGAATCAAATGGTTTTTTTAAATAATGCACAAAAGCCATATAAAAAGTTGATTGTACTACGAAGATTTCTCAATTACCTGATTGATGACAGGGACGCCATCCATCATGAAGCCAGCTCCTGGTTCACTGAAGTCAAGCATTTGCCTGATTCTATTGGAAATTATCTTGGTGCCTATTTTATACATTACTGAAAGCAAGCTAATGTGCACTCTAAAAATTAGTGTGAGTATCGCAGAAGTAAAGGAGCCGATTTACTCTTCAACTCATTGTTTCACTCTCGCAAAATGTCTTGTGGAGTGAAATGCATTGTTCTCTCCATCAGCAAGGAGAGAGTGAAATGTTCCTTTGACTCTGCCCATTTGAGAGAGAGTAGAATGCCCGTTCAACTCTTGCGGCAATAGAGAATAAAACATAGCGTAAGCGCCTGCTTCAACTGTAGGAGGCTGGCCACGAACATGGCGATGCAACACTCACGCACGCTGAGCACAGAGCACACCGTTTTGCTTTTAAGAGAAGAGGTAGCCGCAGTACAAAGGTACGCGGAGCCAGCGCTCTACTTGTTTACTCGGAGTTGCCCCAGCGTGCGTGCGCACAACATCGCGGAACAGCACAGCACTGGAGAAAGAGGGTCGGTTTATGCAGCGTGAACGAACGGAGGCCATCCAAGGGAAATCGTGTGTCAGCCATCTTGCGCGGCCGCGAAAACAGGACGAGGTGTTCACTTCTAGGATCGCCAGCCGTTTGTGCGCAGGCACGCGTAAGAGCGAGCGCGAGAGAGAACATCTGGGGTCTTTTGCTCCTTGAATATATGACGCTGTCTAGCGCTGTATATGACGCTGTCTAGCCGCGATTTCATGAAGGTGTTGTTCACTTAGCCCAGGTCAGCAAAACTAAAGTGAGTGACCTGTGGATGCAAGGTCGCTGACGTTCGAAAAAGCCGAGGTCCTCCATCTCGTTTACCGATAGCAACGACGAATAGGACCGGATGAATACGATAAGTAAACAAAGCATCTGTTCAGACTTGCGTATTGCCAAAGACGGCGGTGAACTGAATGCCTTAGTGGACACACGTGCTGATTATTGCGTAGCAAGATATGCACTCTCAAAGGAACTAAAAAAAGTTTTGATGTGGTGGTGTGGATCTCAGATATGTATGGCTGGCTGGCAACTCATTACACATCTCGGCAGATGCACAGCGGGAATCGGAATCTTATGTTTTGCTTAAGTGACTGATTTTCTCGCACTATCGGCAAGTTCAAAGTATGTAATACCCGGACGGACTTTTTCTGGCGAACGCTGCCATAATCAACCTGCCGAACTCTAGTGTGCCCTCTTCTACGAAGCCGGCTATAGATATGCAAAAATCGCCGGAGACAGAGCGCGTTGCCTTGCGGGTTACCAACGATGACATAACTGTGCCATCACAATGCAGCACGCTGATTCGCGTAAGAAACGAAGCTTTCACCGACTCATAAAGCTTAGCGGATGCGAAAGTGGTGCTAATCTTAAAGAAAGGGACTTGTGCAGCACGCCGAATTGTTAAGCTACGCAATGGGTGTGCTAAGGTATTGCTGACGAATTTCGGAAGTGAATTTCATCATGTCGGAAAGTGTATAGGCATCGCCTTTCTGCACAGTGTTACCGAAGTCACAGATGTATGTAGCTTAGCGTCAAGGCCGCCTGCCGCACAAACTACGGATGACGCCATGACATCAGTTGCAACCAGCCAAAGTCTGTCGCCCGCCCAGAAAGAAATTATGGAAGACCTCATAAATGACTTTACAGAATGTTTCTCCACCTCGTCAAAGGTACGGCGCAGACCGGTTGTTAAGCACCGTATAGTAACAGTCAAAGCGACTAGACCACAATACCAACACCCGTACCTAGTATCACCGGTTAAACGAGAGATCACAAAAGGTCAGGTGCAAGAGATCCTTAAGGACAATGTCATTCAGCCGTCAAACAGCGCGTGGGAGTCGCCGTTAGTCCTTATGAGAAAAAAGGACAAAACAATGAGAAACATTGAATACGAGAAATTTAACAGCGTGACCAAGCGTGATGTATATCCCCTTTCACGCATTTATGACACCTTGAATTGGCTACAACATGCAAATTTTCCTCTTTATTAGATCTCAAGAGCGGGTATTGGCTAATAGAAGTTCATGAAAGACGGTAAAAAGCTGATTGCGTAATCACAGACGGCCTGTACGTGTTCAAAGTGCTTCCATTCGACCTATGTTGTGCACCGGTGATATTCCAGCGCATGATGGGCAGTGTGCTCCCAGCTCTCGAAGGGCAGTCCTGCTTAGTTTTCCTAGGGGACACGGTGGTGTTTTCCACAACATACGACTAGCATGTACAGAGGCTGCGTTTAGTGTTTCAAGCTATCCGCTTGGCAGGTATGACCATTAAACTGGAAAAATACCAGTTTGGATTTCAAGAACATTGTTTTCTGGGTCACGTAATCAGCGCGCAAGGTGTTGGCCCAGATCCCGACAATGCTATTGGCGTTGCGCCATTTCCGAAGTGTACAGGCAAGAAGACAAGAAGGTGATTTTTGGGTCTGGGACAGGCGATTTGCAGAAAAGTGCTCAAAAATACCTGAACCCCTAACAGGACTTACTAACGAATACATACTATTCATCTTTCATACTGTGCAAGAGGTTACCTTCAATGAATTAAAGGAACGATTGCAAGCCCCGTCGTTTATCACCCATTTCGGTGAGACGGCGGACACACAAGTCCATACAGGTGGAAGCAATCTTGGTATCTGCGCGGTTTTAGTTCATTGGAGAAATGGGGAAGAGAAAGTCATAGCGTGTGCTAGCTGCACTCTCTCGAAAGCTGAAACGAATTACTCTGTGCCAAAAAAGGAGTGTTTGGCTGTCATATGGACCATCAGCAAGTTGCGACGATACCTCGACTTCTACGGTAGGCCGTACCGTGCAGTCAGCGATGACCATTCTCGTTGCTGGCTGGCAAGCCTAAAGGGCCCATCTGGGCGACTTGCGAGGTGGAGCCTTAGCCTTCGCGAACACATTACCGTTTGTTATGTCGGCGTGGCCGCCATGAACGACACGCCGGGCGCGGAGAATTAAGGGCACGCGGGGACGGCAGCCTGAATGAAGTACTCGGACACAGGCAGCTACCGAGGTGGAGACAGAGAGAGAGCGTAAACTTTTATTTCAAATAAACAAGATTTGAGTCCGGCGACTTTTTAGTGGGTCTGGGCACCCGTCGCGGACGCGGTTCCGAGACCTTGTCTCGAAGCGGCTTCCTCGGCTCGCTGGACGGCCCAGAGTTGTGTTGTCAGGTCAGAGCTGAGCAGTGCGGTCATCCAGCGTGACTGGAGGCTGGCCTACCGAGGTAGAGAACTCCTTTATTTGGCGAGGAGCCGCTAAAATAGACTCTTAACACTGCCACAGTGCCCTCTAAGAGCCAATCAGCTTGGTTCCGGAACCTAAACCAATACATAACATTTGTGTGCAGGTCTAGGAGAAAACATAACGATGCTGACTGCTTGTCTCGTTCACCAGTGGAGTCGATCCCATAGTATTTCTTGTTGCTTACTGTTTTGAACGCTTCGGAAAGCGCCGAGCAGCAGCCGGTCGACACAGAACTGCTCCCACTCATCAAGCACCAGGGAAGACACGACCTCCGATTCCGGTGTGTGTTTGTGTGAGGTTTGTCGTCATTTTGCGTCCGACATAATCTCCACAAGAGGAACTTTGAACACAATCAGTAAAAACTTTTCCTCGTTGTGCCCTCAGCAATGCGACTGAAAATTTCGGAAGCATGCCGTAATGAACCGTCGTAGGATCACTTATGTGTCAGACTTTGTCTCGCCAGACGTTGTCTCAGATGCTTGTGGCAAAAATTATTAGCCTTGGTTCAGCATTACGCGAGGACGTGGCCTGATATCAAGGGCGCAAAACACCACGCGTAAGGCCGGTCGGCCTTTTATAACCCATAGACCCATCGAAGGCTTTCTTTCAACAAGCTGGAATAGATCTTCTTGCTTGGTTTCCAAGGTCATCGTCAGGAAAGAGGTGGATCTTTGTAGCGACGGACTATTTAACACGATATGTTGAAACTGGCTGCCTTGAGCGAGGAACAGTAGTTGAACTTGCCAAGTTCTTCGTTTATAACATGGCCCTGCGACATGGTGCACCAATGGTCGTGATTACCAATGAAGGAGCGGCCTTCTCAGCTGAGTTGATGCAGCGTTGGATGAAGATGACTTGCACCAGTCATAGGAAAAGCTCTGCACACCGTCCCCAAACAAACAGCCTGACAGAGTGTCTAAACCAAACGCTGGCCGACATGCTCTCCACCTATGTCAACCTCGAAATAAGACATGGGCCGCAATTTTGCCTTACGCTACTTTTGCCTAAAATGCGGCTCTACAAGAGACAGCTCAGCTCACTGCATTTCAACTGGCCTATAGTCGCACAGTCACAGCCGCATAGGATACTTTGTTACCAGTAGATGATGACAACTACAACCTCTACGGCGTCTACGACTTCCTACAAAGAGCTGAAGAAGCCCGGCCGTTCGCACGGTTCCGTATACGCAAGCAACAACGTAAGGGCGCGAACCACTACAACCTGCACCACAGAGCAGGTCAGTACCAGCCAGGCGATATAGTGTGGGTATGGAAACCAGTGCATCGTCGCTTACTGTGAAAACTCCTTCGCCGATGTTTTGGTCCTTACGACAATATTCGACGAGTGGGTGACCTGAATTACGAAGTAATCCCTCATGGAGAAGAAGGTAGAACCGGCACAACCTTGCGAAGGTCGTACACGTAGCAGGCATGAATGCGACGTGCAATGAAAACACTTCTATTTATCAAATTTTTCTCGCACGCACAGGGACGATGCGTTTCGGAGGGGGATTCATACATCAGGTGCAACACTGTGGAAGCTACGCAATTAGTGCAGTCTCCAAATTTTATCACTCCGTCCGTTCCGTCTATGCTTCGCTGGGTGCCAGCGGTGTTTCATCGCGCGAGCATGCAGATGAGGCTGCCGCGACGGGATGCACATAAAAACAACAAAATGAAGATTGATGTGAAACCACGTGTTAGCATCCAAATAAGCGGATGGTTTTCTTGCTTCTAAGGGTAAATTCTTATTTTCATTCAGAACCGACCTTATATAAGGAACATTTTCACAAAAAGCGGGCAAAAGACACGCAACTGTTTCTAACCGCGAACGCAGCCACCGCAAAAAGTATCTCTAGCCTCCACAGCGCTGCACCTGATATATAAAACGGAATATAATGCAGCAGAGAGCTCTCCACATGCCAGTTACGAGCACTCTCCCGAAGTACCCTTCCAAGCGCCCGATCGCGTCGCCATTCAAAGAGCGCCAGCAACGCCTCGCGCATGGCGAGCCAGCACGTGGCTCTCGGACACGCGCACGCGACAGCGACCGAGTCCGCCCGTCCAATGAGAAGTCAGGCATGGCTCCTGGTTATCGAGGCGGGTGAACGCGGTTTGGTAGAGAGACGTTTTTGGGGGGAGGAGGGGTGAATTGTTGGATAGGCTCCAGCTAACTGTGCTATCAAACTGTGTAGAAGCGTTTTAGCCTTGAGTTTTCCCTGACACGTTCACCCACAAGAAGCCAGTTTGTTTAGTGTTCTTACTTGAAGAGTGCTACACTATAGGGCTGCATGTGTCAAAGCAAGGTATCGACACGCAACTAGGTCAGGAGTGGCCTGAAAATTTAACTTCACACTCACACCACGTCGGGTCAAGCAAAAAGCTGATCGGCAGGAAGGCACTTTACTAAGGGCCCCCTTCTGATCAAACGGGTGCGAAAAAAATTCACATGGTCTAATATTTCATCCCTAAGGCGACTTGAACGCGAAAGCCCAAGTGCCGATGCTTTAAAGATGGACGCATATTGCGTTGAACATCTTGAAGGGGCAGCGCAAAAAAACTTCGACGGAAGGCAGGAACACATCCGTTTTAATTCGCTTGGTCAACTTCGCTTAGTCATCCCTCTCAATTTTCTTACTCATCCTCTTCATTCCCTTAGTCATTCCCGTTAATTTGCCTAATTTACTTCGCTTAGTCATCCCTCCTCATTACAAAGATCAAGCGTTCGACTGCCCGCCAACGCCCTGGGTTCGAATGACTCAATTAGCTATATCTTAATTACCTGAGTACTCATGAACTTTGTCTTCATTAACATCAAAGGTTAAGTGTTCGAGTGGCGCACATAACACTGCCTTAATTGCCTACCTTAATTAACTTCGTCTTAAGTACCACCAAAGCTGGAGGTGCCACTCCGGATCAAGGTCTAGGGTTCGACTCCCATCAATGGCCGAGGGTTCGACTTCGACCAAAGGTCGTGGATTCGACTCTTACTTAGAATCGTGGATTTAAGTACCTTAATTAACTATATCTTCATTAACTTCCCCTTCACCGCAAAAGATCATTGCTTCAACTCCCACAAATGGTCGTAGTTTGCCACCGAAGATCAAGGGTTCATAGCCTTTGTACCTTTCGCGTCACCGACAAGTTTTCGCTCATCATCATCATCATCATCATCATCATCATCATCATCGTCGTCGTCGTCGTCGTCGTCGTCGTCATCGTCATCATCATCATCATCATCAGCCTGGTTACGCCCACTGCTGGGCAAAGGCTACTCCCATACTTCTCCAACTACCCCGGTCATGTGCTAATTGTGGCCATGTTGTCCCTGCAAACTTCTTAATCTCATCCGCCCACCTAACTTTCTGCCGCCCTCTGCTACGCTTCCTTTCTCTTGGAATCCATTCCGTAACTCTTAATGACCATCGGTTATCTTCCCTCCTCATTACGTGTCCTGCCCCTGCCCATTTCTTTTTCTTGATTTCAACTAAGATATCATTAACTCGCGTTTGTTCCTTCACCCAATCTGATCTTTTATTATCCCTTGACATTACACCTATCATTCTTCTTTCCATAGCTCGCTGCGTCGTCCTCAATTTAAGTAGAACCCTTTTCGTAAGCCTCCATGTTTCTGCCCCGTACGTGAGTACTGGTAAGACACAGCTGTTATAAACTTTTCTCTTGAGGGATAATGGCAACCTGCTGATCATGATCTGAGAATGCCTGCCAAACGCACCCCAGCCCATTCTTATTCTTCTGATTATTTCAGTCTCATGATCCGGATCCGCAGTCACTACCTGTCCTAAGTAGATGTATTCCCTTACCACTTACAGTGCCGCACTACCTATCGTAAACTGCTGTTCTCTTCCGAGACTGTTAAACATTACTTTAGTTTTCTGCAGATTAATTTTCTGCAGATTAAGGCAGACTATTTAGAAAATAGTCTTTTCGCCTTACAGTAGTTCTCTCGCTCTCTCGCAAGCTGTCTCGCTCTTAGAAGTTCCTCACATGTGTATACATATGTGGAATATGTGTGCTTTTTTTACAGTAGGCTTCAGTAAGCGAACCTGGCAGACGACACAAGAACGTTTTAATAGATACTTTTAGCTTGTCCGCTATTCCGGCAAACGGGCCGGTTTGGGTGGACTGCGGGATAGTCGTGAGCGTAAACGTGAGCGTCCGGAGCAGTGTAGCCGCCTTGTGGTGTATAGCTCAACCAAACACAGAGCTAAGATTGCAGTAACCTACTATAGTCTGCATCGCTGCTGGTGCACATTTTTTGCAGTGTCGTAATTGTGAACATGATTACGCTGCTGTCGAAAATTTACACCCCAGCTAAGGATATCGTAAGTGGCTCTGTATTTATGTCGTTGAGCTTTGCACCACCAACTGGCGCCACCAATCTGACCGCTCACGTTTACGCTCCCACTCATCTGGCAAACCGCCCGCGCTTGTCGGAATACCAGGCGCACAAAAATTCTCTAATGACGCGATGCATGCATTTCTAGATAATCCTGTCTACACGAGCGCAGCCATCTACTGCACCTTGTAGAATTCGCTCAGAGCACGCGAAATCACACATTCCTTGTTTCTCTAACCGTGATTAAGATAGCGCACATACGAAGTGGTAGAGGTGCATTGGCACACGTGTTTGAATTGAATGCTGGGGTTTTACGTGCCAAACCCACGATTTGATTATGAGGAACGCCGTAGCGGCGGACTCCGGATTAATTTCGACCACCGGGCGATCTTTAACGGGCCCCAATGCACTGGACGCGAGCGTTTTGCATTTCGCCCTGCGTCGAAATGCGGCCTCTGCGGCCGGCATTCCACCCGTGGTCTCGTGCTTAGGAGCGCAACACCATAGCCGCTAAGGCACCCCGGCGGATTGCACACGTGTTTGACATGCGTAGCTAAATGAGATAAAATGAGACTATTCCGGAGAAAGCACAAACCTACCCGCAGAGCCTGCATACTCTGGTTGCAGCAGGAAGCTCAAATGTGTCTTCTCTAAGTGTAGGTTCCATTTGAGGCACGTTCTTTTCTCTAATGAATTCAAGCACCATGCCCTGGTATTTTTGTAGAGAACTGAGCCCCAGCTGCCGTACGGGGTATATCCGCACTGACTAAGCCTAAATTATGTTCGAGTAAAGGAGTCACAGCGCAGGCAATTTTAAAGTGATATAACTTATAGTTTGGGTGATAATACTGAGCTCTAAAGCTTAATAGACCTACGTCTACCTAATGTAAGCTAGGCAGCACTGTTATAAATCGCATACTTTAGCTATAGTCAGTGCTGAAGTGCTAACTAGACGTTTTCTCGAAAATTTGTGAACACAGTGGGCATTTCCTATGTGAATATATAAGCACGTCAAACGCAGATTCAGGCTGAACACAAAAGGTCGAGAATTCACAGCCTTTTTGCACGTTTCGGGGAAAACTCGTTTGTTAGGCGTGTTTTCCAGTTAACGTAACTTGCCCGTAATGCAGACGATGCATCCTAACATGCAGGTTGTGCTCCGGGCTTCATCAGAATTCCTCCACCGTGCCACAAATGGCCGAGTGTATTTCAGGCATGTAATCATCGACTACCCGGTGACGTGGCCGAAAAGAAGAGGCGCCCGGGGCACGTCGTCAAAGTTTTTCACTTTGAGCGACGTTCGTATTGAGAATCCCGCCCGAACTGATGATGTCCCCGTCTTCGCGACGCCATCGAGGCGCTGCGGTCAGCGGGGAAAATTTATGCAGCTGTCGTCCAGCTTCCTTGCAAACCTCAAGCCTTCAGCTACCGAGACCTTGAAGAGCGCAGGTACGCTCCTTTAGAAGTGAGACTCATGTCTTGTAGTGTATACATATATATATATATATATATATATTAAGTACGAGCGAAGTATGGCTTCAGCCGCGAAACGTGGACGACGTCAACAGGCGTCAGACTTGAGGATGCACCAAACTGTACTGGCGCAATCTCGTAATTTACGTCGTGAACTTGACGTAGAATATCATAAGGCTCTGTGTAGCGAGAGAGAAACTTCTGGGAGAGGCCAACCCGATGACATGGTGACCAAAGAAGCACCCACACGCCTGGCGTGAAGCTAACCTCTCGATGGCACCGGTCATAACACTCTTTTTGTATATGCTGCGAGGCTAATAAACGAAATCGGGTGACTTGACGTGCCACGTGAGCGCGATCGATGACTTCACGAGCGTTGTTATGTTTGTGCCTTGGGATTTGCCTGACGCGAGGCCAGTGCTGTGGTGTGTCGACCGTGGAGGCAGCTTTCATCCCCACATGGTGCCCGCTTCGGGCACATGACGACTAAGTGCACGGCTTGGGTGTCCTCGCGGCTGCACGGCGTCAACGACGGAAGCGGCTGCCGGCTCACCGACTGCTATCCGGCCCCTCCTCGTGCGGACAGCAATGCACCCCACCCCCTGCTTTGTGCGGCGGCGCCCAGGGGCAACCCTTTTAGCGACCACCCAAGGACTATGTTTCGACACCTTGCCTTGCAGATTGTTCCCTTTGTCGTATGCCGGGCCATTGAACTTGCCCAGCGCACCATACCGACCGACCGCCAGATTGGCCTGACGGCGCAGCGCGGTGCCCGGAGGCGCCGGCCACTGAAAGCGGCGTTGGGACCACGGAGGCTGCCCGGACCCTCTCTCTCTCGAAACTGTTCGTCCTTAGGGACTGTCTGGGGAATCTGGGGACGAGAAGTGTTATTTAAGCAGCTTGCAGCTGCTCTGTTGCTCTCTCCTGATAACCACGCCAACTTGTACATACTGTATAAAGAATTCTTCGCCGAGAAAGCTCTCCTCGTCTTTTGACTCTGCGTGAAGTGGGGTCCAGACCTCCTGCCGGCCACGCATACCTCGGCACACGCAACAGCGTGCTCAGTTGCAACACGCGGCACAAAAGGGAGGATGGTGTCAAACGGCAATGTGTGGGTCGCGGCCATGTAAAATATGAAAGGGGGAATATCCTGTGGTATCATGTCGGGACCAGTTCATCCTTCCGTATATATATATATATATATATATATATATATATATATATATGTGTGTGTGTGTGTGTGTGTGTGTTAATACTATTAGGAACCAAAGGTATAGTGAATTATTTGTTAGAGACAACCCCATGAAAAAGGCAATAAAAACAGGGAATCGTAAGGAAAATTGTCACCTTTCTTTAATTGAACTGTATTGATAATAAGTACAAGTAAGTGAACAAAACTAGATGTCTCACGTTAACAAAACCTGTGTTTTAAATACAGGTTTAGATGTGGCCTTCCCTCCGTCAACATTATTTGTTGTCGAAATATGTGTACAAGATTTTCAGTAGGGCGCTTATACGTGGTTAATATAACGTAACTTGCGATACAGTGTTGGCAGCGACAAGCAGCAGCAAAACAATTGATGTAATACGTGAGTGGACATGGCATTCTCCGAACGCAATAAAGGAAAGCGGTGCTGCCAATGTTCTTTGTTCATTGGGACTGACAAGTTCATTTTCAAGCGTGGTCCGCATGCGTAGCACGTACGTATACAGAACGAGAGCTAAGACAGCGCTGTAATTTGATTTTTCACGGAATGCCCATTTTCAAACCATGTTTCTCACTGGTTCCATCCTTCGCGGCCTACTACCGGTGGCATTGCGACATCCAACCAGAGTCACTCCATCTAGCGGTGATGCACTGTGACAAGGGAATCACAGATTTCACTTCAGAGGAAGAGGTATAGTTGCACGAAAATATGGAGGTGGAGGACATGGAGGTGAACAGGAGGTCGAACGTGAGTAATCTACCAAAAGCGAGCATACTATCAGAGAACGTGTGTAGATTCGGTCCCATGGCTGCTAGAAAATATTCGTGAACTCTATTGAGCGCTATCATTATCGTCACAAGAATCATCCATCTATATGACTCGCTCATGAGACTTCAAATCCTGCTCAAACTATAGCAGCCAGAAACTAGGGTAAAAGGTGGAGTAGTGGCAATGCGAACCCTATTCACCGATGTCCATATCGTGTTTCTGCGTCGGAACGAGCTGTTATCTAACAGGAAGTAAAACAGATGCTCGAAAAGGACATTATCGAGCCTTCCTCTAGTCCCTGGGCTGCTCCCGTCGCACTTGTCAAAGAGATGGATGGAACGTGGCGCTTTTGGGTAGATCATCGCCACCTGAACGAAATCACAAAAAAAGGACGTGTACCCTTTGCCACGTATTGATGGAGCTCTAGACTGCCTGTACGGTACCAACTATTTTTCTTCTATCGACTTACGGTCCGGCTACTGGCAGATATCTTTTGATGACATGAACCGAGAAAAGACTGCATTTGTTACCCCTGACGGTCTTTATCAGTTCATGGTGGTGCCTTTCGGCCTCTGTAACGCGCCCGCAACCTTCGAACGAATGATGGACTCTTTGCTTCAGGGGTTCAAGTGGTGCACCTATTTGTGCTATCTGGATGACGTCATCGTTTATTCGCCCACATTTGACACGCATCTAGACCGCCTTAAAGCGATTCTTGACGTGTTCCGCCGCGCCGGTCTCCAGTTTACCTCGTCAAAATGTCACTTCGCTCACTGCCAAATCACCGTCTTTGGGCACCTCGTGGATGCCAGAGGCGTGCGACCTGATCCGGACAAAATTCGCGCCAGTAGGAACTTTCCTGCTCTGAAGTCTACCATAAACGTGCGTAGTTTCGTAGCGCTGTGCTTTTATTTCCGACGCTTTGTGAAGGATTTTGCCACCATCGCACGTCCCCTTACCGACCTCTTGAAGAAAGACGCGCCGTTTTCTTGGTGTCCTGACCATGCCGCATCTTTTTCGCAGCTCACTACTTTCCTTAACACGCCTCCAATTCTGGCCCTCTTTGACCCGCCTGCCTCAACGGAACTTCGAACTGATGCCTGTGGTCACGGCATAGGAGCAGTGCTAGTAGAACGCCAGCGTGGACATGATCGCGTTATAGCCTATGCCAGTCGACTTGTATCACCCGCCGAGCGCAATTATTCAATCACAGAGCGCGAGTGCCTCGCTCTTGTGTGGGCTGTTGCGAAGTTTCTTCCATACTTGTACGGACACCCATTCTGTGTCATCCCTGATCACCACGCTCTCTGCTGGCTATCCTCGCACAAGGACCCCACGGGACGGCTCGCTCGCTGGGCGTTACGCCTGCAAGAATATACCTTCTCCGTGGTGTATAAGACGCTTGTCGGCATCCGCTTGCACCAGGATGCCGATCGTTTGTCCCGCTGCCCCGTCGACGAACCGACGGATGTGGACGCCACCGCTTGCGTTTTCTCTGTGTCCCAGTTGCCTAAAATCGGCAACGAGCAACGCCGCGATCCTTCATTACGAACCCTCATCGACCGCCTAGAGTCAACGCCTGGTGACGCCTCTCTCCGGATGTTTCACCTCAAGGACGTGACATTATACCGCCGCAATTTCGATGCACACGGCCCTTACCTTCTGCTCGTCATTCTATCACACCTGCGTTCGACTGTCCTCCATCAACTTCACGGCGCCCCCTTGGCTGGACACTTTGGCGTCTCGCGCACATACGACCGTGTACACCGTCGATTATATTGGCCGGGTCTCGCCCACTCCGCGCGGCGCTACGTTGCCGCTTGTGAGCCCTGTCAGCGCCGGAAGAAGTCCTCCGCACTTCCAGCTGGATGTATCCAGCCGATGGACATACCACCCGAACCCCTTTTCCGTGCTCGTCTAGACCTTCTTGGACCATTTACTTTCTTGGTCTCCGGAAATAAATGGGTCGCCATCGCGACTGAGTATGCTACGCGGTACGCGATCGCTAGAGCCCTCCCTACAAGTTTAGCTCCGGACGTTGCTGACTTTCTTCTCTATGGCATCATTTTGGTGCAGGGTGCTCCGCGCCAATTACTCACTCACCGTGGTAGCAGCTTTCTCTCGGCAGTCGTCGAGGACGCCCTCCGCTCGTGCTCGACAAAGCATAAGCTCACACGCCCTACCACCCACAGACCAACGGCCTCATGGAGCGCCTCAACCGCACCATCACCGACATGCTTTCGAAATACGTTGCGACCGACCACCATGACTGGGATCTTCACTTAGAATATGTGACGTTCGCATATAATTCTTCGCGTCACGACACCGCCGGCTATTCACCATTCTATCTCGTATATGGCCGAAAACCCGCGTTCCCTTTGGACACTTTGCTGCCGTCGCCAGCACGTTCAGCCACTGAATACGCCCGCGACGCGATTGCACACGCCGACCACGCGCGCCAGCTCGCCCGCACCCGTCTCGAGGCCTCACAAGAGCATAAGAGGCGCCTCTATGATTGCCACCATCGCGACGCGTACATTTCTTTGGGTTCTCTGGTGCTTCTCTGGTCACCCATCCGACGTGTGGGCCTTTCCAAAAAGCTGCCGTCGCTCTGCGCTGGACCATACCGTGTGGTGCGACAAGTGACTGATGTAAAGTATGAAATCATCCTCTCCGACCTCTACGCGTCATCGTCAGCTGCAAATGACATCGTTCACGTGTTCAGACTAAAGCCACACTACGCACATTTTACCGCGGATATGTAAATTAAGCACCGGGACTGTGCTACTACTGACGGGGGGAGAATACGGAACAGCCACCACAGTGTGGCTGCACTGACGAGGACGAAGACGACGTGTGTGCCCGTTTAATATAGCGTCGCCATTTTGGCCTCCGCTAGCTCCCCTCTAAATAAATTGTAAAGAGCATTGGGCCTCAGCTGCACGTAACAATACAAAACTGGCAAAGTTCACTGCATAACAAATTGACCGCAAATAAAGACGGGGACAGCGGGAGAGAACACATGAAAGAGGGCGGTAACTTTCAACTGGTTCATTCACGGCAGGCCGTGGGCATATATAGACTTATGGAACATGCGCGAACGCAGCAACCAAGAACACTCATCAGCCTAGCGTGGCAACCAATTATAAAAAAAATCTATTTCCGACAGAAACAACCTAATGGAGGTGTCACTAACACAGTCTTGGCCTTTCTTTTTTATGTGGTAAGCCTCCATCAGTTCGCGCGCAGTCTGGTCCTGGCTTCTCCCCAGAATCTTTATCTCTTCAATAAGAGGTGCACAGTGACAGGCGTTGCAGTGCGCAGGCGAGTGCGCCAATTCATCTTTCGTTAACTTTTGTTTATGTTCCCTGGCTCGACCATTCAGGCACCATCCTGTCTGCCCTATATAGGACTTGCCACACGCCAGAGGGATTTCGTACACAACTCCTGCATTGCATTTTGCATACGGCTTGGTGTGGTTCTTGCCACAGCCTTGCCTTCCTTTAAGATCACTGGAGGTGCGGGGGCAGAGCCGGGCCAGCTCAAAAGGCGCTGAAAAGACAAGGGGGACTCCAAACCTGCCTGCCACCTTCCTTAGGTTGTGAGTGACCCTGTGAATATACGGCACCACTTCAGGTGTTACCGCCATAATAGTCGTCCTCACCCTTGCTTATCTGCTAGAACCTTTTACCTTCTGCAGGAGGGTCTCCACCACTGGCGTTACCATCGAGTCCGGAAACCCTGCGGTTTTAAGACGGGAAATCTAATTAACAAAGGGAAACTGCATCTTCTGCTCACACAACTTGTGGAGAGCCGATTCTAAGCAGAGCATCGCTACTCTCCTTGTTTAACAATTTTCGAATGGGAGGAATCAGATTGCACCAAACCCTTCGGTGCCCGAGGGAAGTACTGCCAGCACGCGTGGCCTTTAGCAAAGGAAATGCTTAGGTCTAAAAAACGCAGGAAATTGTCGAGTGGAAGTGTGTGAGTAAACGAAAGCCCTTTACTGACAACGGCTAGAATGCTGCCACAAGAAGTTAAACTTCCTTGCCCGTTAAAAACAATTAAAGGTCATCCATATATCTAAAAACTTTTAAAATGTTTAAAAATGTCCCCTCCCCAAACGCCTGATCAAGGGCTTTGTCAATGGTAGCTAAAAAACTGTTGCACAAAATCGGCGCAGTGCACGAGCCGATGCAGATCCTACGTTTCTGCAGATAGAAGTGTTCGTCATAACTGATAAAAGTGCTATTAAGAGAGATTTCTAAAAGAGTTAAAAAATCTTCCACCGAAATACCAACTGCATTCTGGTAGGGAATAGTGCCATTTTCTTCAATACACATCCTCGCAGCAACAAACTGATCTTTATGAGGTATGGAGTAGAAAAGATCTACATCAACCGAAAAAGCCGCACCTATGTCCTGGTTAGCCCTTAGAAAATCAACAACCTCGTCAGAGCTTTTTGTAACGAAGGAGTCGGATATAATATGCGTCTTCAAACTCTTTAAAATGAAGCGGCTAACTTCAACCAGCCATGTTCCACGCTCGCTAACTATTGTCCTGAATGGGATGCCGGGTTTATGCGTCATCGCAGTAAAGAAAACACTTAGCGCGGCGCCTTAAGCACTACTGATGTCCCTAGCTGGTTTATAGAGATTAAGAGCCTTGCACATTGTTATAACTCTGCTTTTAACTCTGGTTTCAGAGTTCCTAAAAGGTTTAAAATTCTTCTTCAGTGCTTCAGAGGCTTTAGCACCAAACATGCCCTTCGGGAGCACAACAAATCCCCCCCCCCCCTCATTGCTCCCAAAAGAACAAGCTCGTTGTTTTTACAAAACGTCAAAGTCCTATGAATGGCAGATACTGTTTGATTGGAAGCCGATTTCGAGACACTCCTGCTAAAACAGACAACAGCTTCCAACAGGCACCTGTCATAGTTATCCTGTGGAGCCATCTTCGCCACCCGCCGGTTCAGAGCAGCCAGTTCATAGGCAGGAGCCTGAAGCTCGACGCTGTACTTCGCTCCTTTAGCAAGCAGGGTGGTCACGTCTTCTGGGATGCTTGCGTCGCCCAGCACAAGCGGCTTCTTGTCCCTGACTAGTCCTCGTACCGTTCCATGCCCTAAGGAAATGACCAACCATGTTGTTCCAGTAGTACTCGGTCAACTGATGAGAGGCAGACTTCTGAGAGGCAGTCTAGCAGACTTCAAATCCCTTTCCGCATGCCATTTTGTAGCTGTAGTAAAGTATATGAAGCGAAGCCAATCTTCGAGCAGTCTAACTTGCCGCCACAACTCTGCCCGGAGAATTTCGCATAGGCACTTGATGCGACCCCACGACGGAACGAACACCCAAACAGTGCACTCACTTCCAAAAGGATGAGGCCGCGCTTGATACAGAAGCCGATGAATCTTGCCCGGCAGGTAGTTGCCTGCCGGGTACTGTTATCTACGCGGTACTGCTACGCAGTACTGTTACGCAGGTAATGTTATGCAGTAAACACCAACTAGGTCAAATTGAAGTTCTTCTGGCAAAGTTCAAGTGGGAAACTCTGCAACATCCACCATACAACACAGACTTGTCACCTTGCGACTTCCACGTTTTGGAGCAGTTGAAAAGACAGCTCAAGTGAATCAGATACATGTCGGACGATGACATGAAAGAGTCAGTTACAAGAATTTTTGAAGCAGCGACCCAAGGAGCTTTATGAGACGGGAATCACGCTACTCGTTAGTCAGTGGGACAAATTTCTAAATGCTCATGGAGACGTTTTAATGTAGCCCGTTTGTCAGATACTCGGATTAACTCACTTTCATTTGACTTATCTACGTATATTTTGCAGAACTCCTGCTTTTATATGTTGCTCTCTCTCGCTACGTTTCGGAATTTCGGAGCGATTACTCAAAATACACGACCGGTGACAGCTGCTCCTACGCAATACATTCTAACAAAGGACAGCATCATTGAGATGTTTCCCTGGTCGCTGCGTATGTACAAAATTGTAAGCAAGGTTCTTGAATGACAGAGAGATGCGAATTAGAGAAAGGGAGGGAGGATAACAACGTTCTATTAAAATAGTTCTCCTCAACTTGTTCATTTCGTGGCCTTTACATTTTTTTCATATCAGCGGCATGCATTGTTTTGCTGGCTTCAAACTGATACAGTTCTAAAGTTCGTGTGATATTAGCTTTACTTAATAAATACACTGAAAACATGGAAGCATTGATATCAGTTATTTCGGGCACAATTTTTGAGACATACGGGTATATTGTTTTATGAAAATTACATATTTTATTTGCCTTGAAAGTGCGCAGCGTTCAAAAATTTGTTCGCAGCATCCTTGGCAACGGCAACGGAGTTATTAATAATGTTTAATGTATTTGATCCCTCGACACAGTTTATAAGGTGGAGGCCGAGCTGCAATGTGAGCCTAGATAGAATGTCCTGATAGAAGCATGGAAAGAATGTCTTTTTCGTAGATAACTTTTCGCAGACATACTCTGTAGATGCAGATAATGCCTTTGTGCGTCTCGGAGTTTGGAACACTGTATGATGTGACTTCATGTTCTTGGCCCTCGGCGTGAAAGACTTAATGCGAGATATTTTTTCAAACGATCGTAGCTTTCCGTGTTGAGGGTATCTGTGATGGTGGTGGGGTTGATGGTAACGACGTCTTGGCGCAGCTCCACAATGACTGAAAAGCCGGCTGCCGTAGAGGGAAGCTTGGTGATTTGGAAGTGGCTGAATTGGGAGGCGTCGAAACGTCCGCGAATACGAAAAATAGCCTTGTATGAGCTTTCAGGTAACATGAGAGGCCTGATTTTGTTGTTCCTGTAGATCATCTGTTTGCATACAGCAGCCTTGGCCGTGGCAGTGATGGCGTCCTTGCGGAATGAGTCTTGATATACGGCGTGGTATATGTGCGTTTGTCGCCACTTGAGCATCTCCTCCGGGGATAGATCTGCCCCTTCTACTACCTCAACCTGGTTCACGACGCCCGCACGAGGCGTGTCAACACCTTCGGTGTCGGAGAGTCACCAAGCTCTCGTAGGAGAGGAACCACAAAAGTCACAATAAAAGGCGTTGTAGTGCGCAGACCTCCTCAAAAACAGTCTCAATTGGTCGCGGAAATCCTCACACATGTCAAGTGAAAGAGCCTCTAGGATATAACAAAAAAGACTGGCGTTACACACAAGGACTCACGGGGCCGATGAGAAACGTCCACACGCTGCGACGTCACCTCGATCTACGAACTTCTCGCGGGCGAGAGAGCGCGTTGAGACGCTTGGCAAACGCCTCCTAGACAGCGCACAGCCGGCGCGCTGGCTTAGCGCAGTGGATAAGACGCTCAGTTTCAGAGCGTGTGGCCTAGGTTCAAAATTCACCACCAACGTTTCCTTTTCGAATTTATTCTGTTTTTGTGCATTAATTTCTTTATAGCAATTACCGAGGCGAAGCTAGAACGCAGGCGATAGCTTGCATGGAGAAGGAACGTACGGATAACGTACGCTTGCGAATGTGAGGGTGATGTGGTGTCATGGCGATGCTGTGTCGAGGCCTCCATGTGATGTGGCGTCGCAGCCAATGTGAAGTTAAGGGCCGCTGCGCTGCTACAGACGCCGGCTTTCTTGCTCAATGGGCCATTTGATGCTTTCGCATAAAAAAAAAATACATGCGTACTCACGTTGAAAGTACCGCTGCAGAAGTGAAAGAACGCAGGCGGTTTATAATAAATAAAAGCAAATACAAAGCTATATATAGACAGCATTTCTTTCTAGGTATACGCCCCGTTCTGTCAATGGCAACCGTATACCAGAAAGTCACTTATTTCCTTATACTCATGGTGGACTTCAGTTCGTGTATACTGGCCGCTCCATGCTGCCCGTGTGTAACGAGACTGCTCCACAAATAATTGTCTAAGGCACTTTCTTTGGTGTATGATCAATCTTTGTGAGTGGAGTGCCTGTTGCCTGGGAAGAGGTTCTATTGTTGTTTCTTTAAGAAATCGGTTATACAAGAATCGCTAGGATTATGTTACGACACTAGAAAAGTGCATAATATTTCCTACTACTGTCGATTTACTGCGAGCAATAGTCCTAAGCCAATCAATTGTTTCCTGTTTTTTAAAGGTAGAGCTGGCCCATTTCTGGCTCTGTAACAGACGTGTTGCCGATATATTCCAGTAATATTCGGGGATTCCTCATGCAGTCATTTATTTCAAGCGTACCATAATAGGCTGCCCCTTTGTATGGTGCTTAAAATGAGTCCTCTTTATTGAGTTTACTGAAATTGATTTCCAAACTCGCTCACGCGACATGTTAGTGTCATAAAGCCTTATCAAAATGACAGCCCCCACTTCAGTCTCAAGTACTACGCATTGACCTGAAATGCAGTCTCCGTATTTCTATTGGTTTTAAGGCCCGCCCGTGTACGCCTTAAGCTCTAAGAGCTTGAGTTTCAGCAGCGGACCTCACATACCCTTTTGGGGAAGACTAATAATATGAACGCATTGCCGTGAAACTGGCCGCAAATATTTGTGATTTTCATTTTTTTTTTACTGTTTCGGCCACATGTTTAATATTACTGGGACGGTATTATTGATGCGAAAGCTTCAAACGGCCCAGTGACTGAAAAAGTCGGCGTCTGTCGTATGTAGCAGTGAAACGGCACATAAAGCCGCACTGCCATTGGCCGCGACGCCACGTCATCAACGCGCCTCGATTGTGCAGGGGTAGGAAAGGTACACCTGTTGCTACGCTGCCACGCCAGGTGCTGCGGAGGCGAGAGGACATCGTCGAAACAAATAAATTTCAAGAGCGGACACTCCAATAGAGCCCAGCGGCCGAATTTACTGTAGTGCATCACGCGGATGGTATTAACATCTTCGGGTTTCGGTTTTAGCGCGCGCGTTTTGAAGGCCAGTTTGGACACGCCACGCCGACTCCGCTGATCGGCGCGGCATTTATTTTTTTTCGCTTCTTCTGCTGACCCACGCGCGGCCTTGGCGTGGAACTCTTTTATTATTTAGTAAAAATGATTGCGAATGATCCTTACAAGTCTCCACCTAATCTTTTTCACGCGCAATTTCACAAAGAGAACGCAAGACGTCTTCTGAAATTATGAAATGTTTATTTTGCTCTCTATAAATGCTCGTTCCGGGCTTCTTGTGCATTCATCCAAAGTTGTGGCACCAGATAAGCAGCAGTTGTTGCCGTACGAAGCTGAAAAAAAGTAAATTACAAGCATGTATCATTTTGGTATATTGACCTAACAGGAATATTGCGTGTAGAGGCGAAACGTGCGTGAGTGGTGAATGAGCGGCATTACAGATAAATTCGCTTTTACGTACTATAGGGGTTGAGGACGGACTTTGCGATGAAACACTTGGGAAGGTTTATTTTACATTATTTACAGTGAGACGTAAATGAACAGTCGTAGAGTCATTACGCGCCGGCAGCAACTCGGACGCTGCGGCCCGTCGCAAGAAGTTGGAGAGAGGTGAATCAGGGAATGCTCCAGGAATCTCTGGAATCTCTGAGCTCCCGGCCTCTCTTTTAAGCCCTTCAATGTCTGGAAGACGCGTCATGTTCGGCCAATGGGAGAGTCCGCTCAGATGACGCCATTTTTGGCCAATGGTAGGCGCCCGTGCGGTGGTGTCACACCCGGCGGCTCCCTGCGGCCTTGCCTTGCTGACTTGCAATGCGCTCTTCAAAGGCGGATGGGGGCGACGCTTGGGCCCCAATTGTCCGAGGGCCCCCTACTACCGGCGGTAAGGCCTCGCTGGCTTGCGAATGCCCTCTTCAAAGGCGGCCGGGGCGACGCTGCCAGGCCTTCCCGGTACATCACAGCCGTCTGGCTTCGGGACTCACGTTACCTGGAACAGTGCCGGGCTATCCCTTCGTTTTCTGGAAGAGTCAAGCATTGAATCGCTCCACCGGCTGTGGGGCCCGCCGACTTGTTTGCACGTGTTGTGGCTCCGGAATGTGGCATCCGTGCTCCTGCATTCCTTACTTAGCAGTGGTGCAATTCGATGTGGTCTTGGGAACTCGAAGGGGGCCTAGAAAAAGGTCCCGTATCTAACAGCTCGTCCTCGCCCCGGAAGTTCTCAATGGCCGGTGAACTCAATTCGCTGGCCATGAGGAACGCTAAAAGAACCTGCAGGGTACTGGTGTCGAGCCTCAGTTGACGAACTTCGGGATCCTGGGCCCTGGAGAACATACGTCAAACAAACAAAACAACACAGCGCTGCACTACGTGTAAGCGCAGGCTCTGCACCCCTGACTCGCCAGACGATATCTGAGTAAAAATGAACGCTGATCTTTTATTTCCCCAATTTTGACAAAGCAGTTCCAACCACCCTTCCAAACCTCTATCCATTTCTCCCCGAATGCCGACAAGACCAGAGTCCTATTGTTGTAGCAAAACAATTTGTCCTTGCCGTTGCAAACAACAAATGAAAACAGCCGAACATACCTTAAGTGGCTTAACTACACGAATAGCATGTTTCCAACCCTAACGCAGTGGCGCACTTATCTCACGTACTGGTGCCACTGAACAGTCTGGTCAACTTCACAAGCACGTAATCACAAGCGCGCTAGCCTTGTGGTCGCTAAACAGAACGCGTACTTGCGTTGTAGGCAAACTTTTCCTTTACGCTTACTCACGTTTCTTCCCTGATAGTCCTACTGGATACGTGACTTAAACGAACAATTAAACTTGCGGGACTTACACACTCGGCAGAACCCTTAAAATATTGCGTCTTTGAATAACTCGTTCCACGCATACTTATAAGAGAAGTCATACTACGGCTGCCCTCAACACACACGAGGAACCCAGTCATAAATCTGGTTCCTTCCGTCCACACAGGACACGCGCTAATGGAACTAAGAACGCTGCTCGGTGCAAATCATACACTCACTGAAAACCTACGCGGTTAACCTTAGAAAATAAAAAAAACGCTTATAAAAAAAGAAGGTTAACTAAAACACACGCGCGTTACGATAGGCCTCTCAACGATAACCTTGACTTTTAGGTTACTCACGCACACAAAAAAAGAAAGCCTATTTACTCATTAAATAACCCTCGCGAGGCTAGATGTTTACAAAAACGCCTTTCAAATCTCGGAGCTTTCTCAAATCAAAACATAAACAAAGCTCATACCTTTACATATTGAAAAAAAATCCTAGTCTCAAATCGCAAAAACTTTCCAATGCTCAAAATAAAAAACAAAACACTTCGTTTCTACGGAAGCTCTGTTTGCCTCCCGTTCTAAACGTTTTCGTCTGACTCATACTTTGAGCCGTACACGAGGTGGTCGCGGTTGGAAAGCTACACTGGCTGCCGAGGAACAACAAAAGGGCTGACTCACTATCAGCTCCCCCAAGGCGTTACGGTCTCCTGCCAATTTCCGTCCTGGTGCCCCGCTTTCCTCACGAACACGATTGACCGCGTCGCTACACCCCACCTGGTCTCGTCTTGCCACCTTGCGCTTCTTTGTACTGCACGCTGAGCTTTGAAAACAACTAAGGAACGACGAGGAGTTTAACAGCCCCGTGCTCTTTGTCCGCGTCCGTGCAGAATATGTTTCACGGTCTCTTTTTGACCTGTGGCTCGAATGTTTTGGATGCGTCAACGTCGTCCGAGACGACCAAACCTTTTTTTTCGCCGCGCCCTGCCTTTTCGGGCCTCTCGCCGTCTTTGGTGGCGCTACATTCGTCACCGCATTCCGATCTTTAGGGCGCTTCTTCCTGCGGCGCTTTCTCTTGGAATTCCCTTTTATGCCGTTCTCTCGCGCCTCGTGCTGGCCGTTACACATCTCATCGGCCCGGATCGGTCTCTTACCCGCACAGTCTGATTGATTTTCTTTTAAATCAACAGTCTCTCTGCCTCGACTGGCGGACACCTCAACCGACTCTGGAACAATGCAGCAGGCTTTACTCGAGTTATGCAACTCGCACTCTTGCGAACTGCCCTCTACTGCACGGCCCAGCTCACGCGGTGCATCGGCACACAGCCCGTCGGTATCGATCGCTGTCTCACGCGCACAGTCCGAATGATTATTACCTGAGTCATCCCTATCTAGGCTACCTAGACTGGCGGAGAGCTGCACCGATCCCTGAACCTTGCAGTTGTTCTCTCGTCAACTACGGAGCTCGCCATCCCGAGAACTACTCTCAACTGCATCGTCCAGTTCGCACGTCACTTCTGCACGCAGATCTGGCTCGACATGGGTGGTCGTGTCTATCGGGTCAGCATCACCCTTTTCTTCGCTAGCAACCTCGCTAACATTGCATGCGACGCACACGCGCGGTAACTGTGCCAATTTGTTGGCAGCTGGCCTAGCTGTCTCTACAGTCATCTGTTGGCACAGCACCTCGTCGCTCTCCTTGCGGCCTTTAACGGCCTCTGTTGCCACTAAGCCATCGTCGGCGGCTAGCCTTTTCCCTTAACCTTTGAATGTGCAGCCAATCTCACAGGCACTACTCTTCTCGTCGGCTTTTGGTGAAAATCTGCTAGACACTTCCTCATTCTTGTGCTCTGTACTACCTACAGAATTTTCAGACAGCCGTTGTCTCTGTGCTATTAACTGATCACAATACTGTATCTCTTTTAACAATGCTGCCTTCTCTCTCTCATACTTTTGCTCACGCTTACGTTCCTGATACTCACGTTCGCGTTCATTCTCACGTTCGTGACGCTCACACCTAAGAGTAAGTTCTTGAAGCTCACGCTTCCATTCATTCTCGCGTTCTTGACGATTACGCTCACTCTTACGTTCACGACGCTCACGCTCCCGTGGTTCTTGTATCACCTCCCAATCAAGCTCAATGCTTTTATCATCTTTGCCACTATCTTGAATTGCCTTTATGATAGCTGGCGTTTTCATCTGTTCGTCTGCCTCAACTCCCAAATCGTCGCACACCAACAACAAGTCTAACCTCGTCAACCTTCTAAGATCCATGGCAGCTGCCCCGACTGGTGGTTAGAACTGTTTTCCTTAACCAATTTGTGCAAACACACAATGCATCAAATTCCCGATTCCCAGAACTATCAAAATGAACACACAACATTTGAGTCTGGCGAATCAAAAGGAAAAAAACCACGCGCTCACTTACGGTTGCAGGACCCTGCCATCCGGTTCATTTGTCCTCTGTTGCCGGTTCCTCAGAACTCCCTGGGTCGAAGGCTCGCTCTTCTTCGCTACTCCCAGTTTCTTCGGACCTCTTTCGACGAAGGCTCTCTCTTCTTCGCTCTTCCCGGTTCCTTGCGACACCCTTGGAGGAAGGCTCTTTTTCGCTGTTCCGGGTTCCTCAGGATCTCTCTCGACGAAGGTTGATCCGTAGCGCTGCCACCAGCTGTTGCATACGGAGGCGATCTCACCGCTGCCAACCAGTTGTAGGAGTTGAGGACGGACTTTGGGATGAAAAGCTTGGGAGGTTTATTTTACATTATTTACAGTGAGACGTCAATGAACAGTCGTAGAGTCATTACGGGCCGGCAGCAACTCGGACGCTGCGGCCCGTCGCAAGAAGTTCGAGAGAGGTGAATCAGGGAATGCTCCAGGAATCTCTGGGCTCCCGGCCTCTCTTATAAGGCCTTCAGTGTCTGGATGACGCGTCATGTTCGGCCAATGGGAGAGTCCGCTCAGATGACGCCATTTTTGGCCAATGGTAGGCGCCCGTGCGGTGGTGTCACACCCGGCGGCTCTCTGCGGCCTTGCATTGCTGACTTCCAATGCGCTCTTCAAAGGCGGACGGGGGCGACGCTTCGGCCCCAATTGTCCGAGGGCCCCCTACTACCGGCGGTATGTCCTCGCTGGCTTGCAAATGCCCTCTTCAAAGGTGGCCGGGGCGACGCTGCCAGGTCTTCCCGGTACATCACAGCCGTCTGGCTTCGGGACTCACGTTACCTGGAACAGTGCCGAGCTATCCCTTCGTTTTCTGGAAGAGTCAAGCATTGAATAGCTCCACCGGCTGTGGGGCCCGCCGACTTGTTTGCACGTGTCGTGCCTCCGGAATGTGGCATCCGTGCTCCTGCATTCCTTACTTAGCAGTGGTGCGATTCGATGTGGTCTGGGGAACTCGAAGGGGGCCTAGAAAAAGGTCCCGTATCTAACAGTACATGTCGTAGCAAATAGGCTCATCTCAAGCACTGCCATAAAATCCGAAGAAAACATCCAATTTTCAAGCATCCCTGCCTTCCCGGGCATTATTTCATGCACTTTAAGAGCACAAATGCATAGGTGACTGCGCGTTTTCAAAGCAACTTGACCTCAGTCGACGCGATGGCACGCCGAGTACACAGAGGTGGCTACAGCACAGCCTCTCAGCCAGACCATGTTACATGTTCCCAGAATGTCTTCCAGTGACACTAAAGACAGAGTCGTGGGTGTAAAGCCTGTTTTCAGTCGCTAAGAAGACATAAATGTCAAGATCCTGAGCTCCTCGGGGTTATCTTTTACGCGTGCTGCCGGCGCAAGCAACACACTCCCGTGTTATCACTCTCGGCAATCGCTCGTCGCGTTTTCGACAAGCATGAGTACCGAAATAAGGTGTATAATAATAAAAATAATAATAATAATTATAATACCTTTATGTTGTTGCGTTATGTTGTTGCTGGGCCATAAAAAACGCCACAAACTTGTCCCACTAAAATTCAGTACAAGCAAAACTACATCACTAAGCTGAGCGCTGCCACTGTGCTTGAAAAGTACCCCAAGAAGTAGCGAAATTAGTTACAATATTGTCTGGGGTCAGAGAAAGCGCCAAAACTTGTCCTGGTAAGTAACAGTACACGCGAAACTGCGTCACACGGCCGAGGTGCTCTTCGTCACATAGCCAGGGGCGGCGAGCGGGCCGAAAAACTACCGAAATAAGTTATAATAATGCTTGGGCTCGTAGAAAGCATCGCAAACATCTCCCAGTACGAGTAATTGCCTTAAATTAACTATGCTTGGACGGCGAAGCTGTTTTTAGATAACTGCGTCACTATACAAGTTCAGTTTTGCGCTGTAAGCCTAAATGTGCTTGACGCGCGTCACAGACAGTGAAACAACATTCCTCACCTTGCTGTAGTCCAGTAGTGCAGCGGTGTCGTGTCGAAATGCAGACGGAACACAAGGGAACCCCAGGAGCCACAAAAACGGCCTACATCCAAAACAGGTGAGTCGCTTAGCACGCGAGCTTCACATGCGCGGCCTGCCTGGCTCGTTTCTGTGGCATGTTTGGCGCATGACGTATGCACGCGCGTCTGGCGTGCCGCTATCTTGTTGCTAGGCAACGCAAGAAAAATAAGTCGCAAAGTACAAGTTCATTTACACGCAAAACTTCTTTAGTTTTAGTGGGAAAGAATAAAATATAAAACGTTGCCTGTAAGTTCATTTTACATTCTTTATTTCTGATGCTCGCGTAAACTATAACGAATGGAGTTGAAACTAGGCGGGGCGTGTTTCCTGTTGCCAGTTTTTTCCGAGTGTACCCTCTTGTTGAATTTTTTTCTTTATGGCCGAGACGCCATGGCAGCCTCACTCTCGATCTGAGAAACCTGCCTTATCCGCGCGTATATTGCCCCTGCAAGTTCTCGCCTGCGTTCTGACTGCGCCTCGGTAAGTCAAATTCAAAACACGCCAAGCGTCTCAGCGTGCTCGCTTCCACGCGAGGAGTTCGTAAATCCGAAGGACCGTTCAGCGGGGTTCAATTGGACATTATTGCTATTGCATTCACAACGCATAAGAATAAGAAATGCTTAGGTGTCCTCGGATTGTTGTAAACGCTATGGCTCCCACTGGAGGCGAGCATTAGTAAAGTTTCTTATGTTGTGTGCAAGACTTCGCTGTTCTTCACACTTATACACTTAATTACTCTTCACACAGGTACTTATACACGAGGCTCACAACCACAATATTCAGGTGGCTCATACCGCCAATCTTAGGATTTTCCCACCACACCGAATGGCTCGGCCTTCGGGGACGCACGAAGCGGGGAGTAGCACTTGCGGCTCGTTGTTGTCGTTAATGTCTGTTTTCTTAAAAGACCTACCCCGTCCCAGAGGCAGGCAGACGCGACAGTAAACTCATAGGTATATCGTTGTGCGTACGCGACTAGCAGTTTCCTGGTAAGTGATGAAAACTCTTTTAGACACGTTTTCAATGTTGCTGAAATTCAGCGAAAATATCTCGTGTACATAGCCGCGTTCATACCTGCATGCGTATTGACACGTGTACTTTACCGAGTGACTGCGTTTCATTGTCTAACCATAGGTCTAACGGATAGACGCCGAGGTTCAGCCGAGCAGAGCGGTTGGCTCTGCGTAGAACTCCGCGATTTCGTATCTTTTGACCAGTTTTTCCTACGATGTGCTCAATTTCGTGTAGAATACGTGATTCAGGAACATCCACAGACAGCGCACTGTGCAGTGTTAGCGGTGAGCCCTTCGTCTTTTCGTAGATACGGGCCAGGACGTGCCCGCCACAAGTGTGCGGATTGCTAAAACTTACGCCGACTATGGTGGAGGCGTCGGCTGCTGCGCGGGAGACTCCGTGCGCGCTGCCGCAACAGGTGGCGACGGCATCTGCTGCCGGAGCTGCGACGCTCACGGGGGCGACGAACGCTTCGACGAGCATGCCTAAACCAAACTACATGGAAGCTTCAAGCTCGCACGAGCCACTAAATGTACGAGCGACGCTCTCAGACCTGGACCGTGAACAAATGGAGTACCCAGACACCGACGAAGGGTATGGTATCATCCTACAAGACACCGATATGCCCGTCACACGCGTCGGGCAGGAAGAGAATAAAGAAGTCGACTAGCAAATGGTGTTAACTGTTCGCCCGAAGAAGGCTCTCGCAAGAGTTGGAAGAAAAACTATGGCAGCAGGGCTGCCTACGACTCGTCAAGCCAGCATCTCGGACAAGCCAAAAAACTGCCGATGAAGAAAAATCCACGAGCCAACAGACTACCTCCGTTGCCAAAGTACGAGTTCAAAATAATAGTCCGACCGCATCAACGGCTACCAATTAAAGACTTGATGGCACCGCAGATTTCCGACGTGGTCATTATGGCCACACAAAGGAAGTTGAGAGGGGAACACTTCCTTTTACGACTAAAGCCAGGATCAAACATCTTTATCATATCTACCCCCAAACAAGAAGTAGCAGATATAGTCAGGAAGATAACGAAGCTCGTTATCAACGGCAAACAACACGCACTAAACGCTTACGTGACGGCCGGAGACGACACAAAGAAAGGCGTGCACGAATTGGCACCGCAAACGAGTCCGGAAGCATTCCAATCCAACCTGCGCATCTGAACGCAAGAAGTGGAGATACTAATGAGCGCGCACGCTTGGGGAAACAAAGACAGCGGTGATTACTTACTATGGCCCCATGATACCAGGCTTTGTCTACTGCGTGGGAGGAGAAATGCCCTGTTACCCGTTCAATAACACCATACAATTCTGCAGCGCCTACATACAAACAGGTCACAGAACGGACGCGTGCCCTCAACCTCATACCTCGGTATGCAGCAAATGCGGCACTAAGGAGCCAGAGCTGGAGCACGAATGTAAACCCACCTCCTCCACTTGCAGAGAGGAGCATCTTGCCGGATCGAAGGACTGCAAGAAACGGTGCAAATAGTCACGGCTGAACAACAAAACGCCTAGGAAGTCTTCATCCAGACTAGCCAAAACTCCGATCAAGGAGTCTGTACCAAGGCCACGGTGGTACGACACGGCTGAAATGGACGACGGCGGATGGCCACCATTAAAGCGCCAAGAAGACCTACAAGCAGTGTCGCCACGACGACAGCGATACCGATCAAGAGAGCGACGAAGGCGACATAAGGACTCTGACTCTTCAGACCACCCCGCTTTCAACCGCCAGCCCATTCTTACGGGATCCAGGCAAAGATCTCCCACTCCAACAAGGAAGAAGGGACCCACCGACAACAAGGTGAGCTGGGTGGGGTGGTTCATACCACGACTCCCATAACATCGAACCCACAATACCAACAGATTGTATTAGAAAATAGGCAACTGAAGCGAAGCTTAGAAGAGCTTAGGCTGCAGATCGCCACACTTAAAAGCCAACTCAAAGCAAAGGCGGGACAAGCAAAACCCATAGATGCGGCACAACAAGAACACACAGAAGCGACATCCTCTACGGACTAAACATTACAACTCCTTGTGCAACAGATGCAAAGCATCCAAAATTTCCAAGAACAGCTGTACGCTGATTTACAGGAACTTAAAGGATACCTAGAAGAGAGGCTAGCCCGACAAAGACCACTGCGTAAAAGAACGAATAGCAACCCCAGCGCACCGCGGGCTAGAAAAGCTAAGAATGGCATAATGTCGGACGCGACGGACGTCGAAAGCGTGATCAACAATGGCCAGTAAAACGCCCAGAACCGCAGACACGCTGAGACATGGCACTGGAACTGCCGCTCTTTTTTGGAAAGAGCGGCAGCGTTACAGACATACACGAATTCGGCCATCAGCAAGCCTGATATTATATGCCTCCAAGAAGTAGGAAAGGGATCACTGCACAGTTACGAATCAACAGTACCCGCGGGTTGCTACATTAGCGCATAAAGGAATAGCGATGAGCTCACACTATGTCGCTCAATGCGCAGCCGAGCACCAAATCATTGAACTACAGACACCGAAGAAAGGGAGAGCAAAGACCTTTATTTGCAACATATACAACCCTTCCAATGAACGTCTACCGGACTTTGCGGCAAATATTGGATACGCATTAGGTGATCTGGGAGGAAAAGGCAAATTCGTACTGCTAGGCGACTACAATGCTCCCAACACCAATTGGGGATACCGACGATATACCCCGAAAGGGCAACGTAGAAATTACAGACAAATATCATCTTGAACTAGTAACTCTCCCACTAACACCCACTAGATTAGGAAATAGCGTATGTGGGGACACCTAACCCGACTTCACCTTCACGCTAAACGTAGCGGATGGACAGTACAGGAATTTAAACGAAAATCTGGGAAGTGACCACTATGTTATTACAATGAGCAAAATGAGAACAAGGTGAAAGCAGGAGCCAACGTGGACTTGTCTTCTTCATGGCGACGTATGCTTTCCTCGCCACAGTATATATAGGTGGGTTCTTCTAAAGGAGAGATGGTGTAAGGCGGGTGGGTGCGGCCACGAGGGAAGGTGTGTTAGCGTGTCATATTGAGAATAAGGGAATACTGAGCACAAAGCCAAGGCCAAGGCCAGCCCCCCCCCCCCCCCGGTCTGTCAACCACGTGTCAACGCACGCGTGTTAGCCGGGCTGTCAACGGCGTCTGACACGCCGGTTGAAAAGAAAAGGAGGAAAGGAAAGGAATAAAAAAAAGGAAACGCCAAGAAACCAAACTAAGTGTTGTTGCATATAGCTTGAAATTTAGCATAGCCAATAGATTCTAAAGCTCCCTTTGAAACAGATATGCCTATTGGTTGCAATGTCTTGAACGTATGGATACGGTATGATTCTCTGTATTTTCTTTCTCGTTCAGAACGGAAATTTGACTGTAAGATGTAGAGTTTAAGTTTATCAAAGTTATGACCTGGTTGGTTGAAATGCTTGGCGACGGCTTTGGGAAGCTATTTAGCTGTGTCCGCGCGATGTCCGTTTAATCTGACGTTCATTGATTGTCCCGTTTAACCGATATATTTTTTCTTACTGAAGTAACATTCAAGCATATAAATAACATCCGAACTTGTTCAAGTGAAGCTAGATTTGACTTCATGTGTATAACTATTTGCGCTGCTTTTAATTTTAATGTCACTTTGAAGATGCCTGCAGGTTTTGCACCTGGGGTGACAACATGCTTTTATTACGGGGGAATGCTGTTGGCTGAGTTTTGCGTGCCCTAACGTGTCTTTAACGTTCCTGTTTCGGCGATAGGTAACCCTATTCAATGACCACACCCCGGCTGAAACTTCCACCAAAGCAGTCCAGAATCACAAACTGGACGGCGTACAGGAAATATCCAATGTCCATAACACGTCCCAACACAGCTGAGGACTGGGCAAAGGAACTCAAAGTCGCACACGAAGCCACAACAGAAAACATATCCATTACCGTGAAAACACCTGCAGTCGACTCACACCTTCTGCACCTGTGGGAGGGACGGCGCAGCTTAACCAAGCGCTGGAAAAATCAATAACTGAACAGATAACTTAGGGCAACAATAGCAATGTTAGCGGAACAAGCGAATGAGTATACGAGACAGTTGCAAGCGGAAAATTGGCTCCAATATTGCGATTCACTGACAGGGACGTTATCCACCGCTAAGACATGGGCTATCTTACGTAGCATGATAGACTCGGACTCTACAAAGACGGCAACAGCGAGAACGATACGCCCCCTAGTAGGTGAATACAAAGGTGACACCGATAAACTTATCGAAGTGCTCAGGGTCAAATACATCACAACAGGGGGCAATAGCTTCGTATCTCTCGGCTACAAAGGGCCGACAAACAAACCTCTAAATGAGCCCGTTATGGTTGCAAAACTATACACAATATGGCACAGGACATCAGACGAAACACAGCACCCGGAGGGGACGGCATCCCCAACGCAATGATGCGCAACCTCAGCAATGAGCAACTCGGCACGTCTAGTCGACTACTTCAACAAGGGCATATGGGAAACTAGCACCATTCCACGGCAGGGAAAGGAAGCCACCATAGTCCTAATCCGTAAACCGGGAAAACAGGAAACTACTCAGAACTTGAGACCAATCTCACTTACGTCATTTCTCGGGATAAAGTGAAAAAGTTTGAAAAAGTGATACTCACCAGGTTAGCCGATTATATCGAAAGTCACAAACTCCTGTCGGTGTACATGTACGGTTTCCGCAAACATCTTTCAACACAGGAGGTTTTCCTTAGGCTGAGAGACGAAGTAATAAACAACGTGGTAACTGGAGAAGAAATCATAATGGTGGTGTTGGACCTAAAGAGCGGCATTACACACCATGTCTCATAAGCCCATCATGGAGGAACTAGAAGAAATGGGATGCGGAAAGATAATTTTTGACTACGTCAAACCATGCTTAACTGGTAGGACTGCCACGATAGGTTTAGAACATATACGATCACACAAGCTCAACCTTCCCAACAAAGGAACTCCACAGGGAGCTACACTCCCGCCATTATTGTTTAGCATTGGCATGAACAATTTGGCAAGAAGGCTGCATCAAATCCAAGATCTCAAATTCGCGCTCTATGGGGATGATATCACCTAATGGATGCACAAAGGATTGTTAGGCCACAAAGAAAGCACCCTACAAGAAGCCATCAACACCGTCCAACACTTCGTGGCAGAACACGGCATGGCCTGTGCACCAGAAAAGTCCGAATGAATCAGAGTCCATGGATGAAACTACCGTAACAGGCCAAACCTACACTTCCAACTAGAGAACCGCATGCTTCCGGAAAAGACCAAGGTTCGTGTCTTGGGCCTCTGGATACAAAACAACAGGCGAGCGGAACACACTATCGCGACCCTGAAAGCGACAACTAAGCAAATAGGAAGACTAATAGGAAGAATTACAAAGAAAGGGAGAGGCCTATACGAAAGTGAAACAATACGACTCGTTCAAGCTATTGTCATCAGCCGGATAACTTATGCTCGGCCCTAACAAAACTTAAATCGCACAGAAACCAAGATGGTGGACCAGATCATACGGTACGCGTACAAGGTGGCGCTAGGATTACCAATGAACACCGGAAATGAAAAACTACATCACACAGTAGTTTACAACACCTTTGAAGAGCTCAAGGCAGTGGTTATAATAAATCAGACAGAGCGCCTGTGTCTCAAACAAGCCGGACAACAACTGCTGACTGAATTAAGATGTTCCGAGAAACCACCATACTGCATTGACCAAATCCGCCAGCTATCAGGCCACATCAGGAAGTAAATGCAAGCAACACCGATACCAAAGAACATGAATGCCGAATACCACAAAGGCCGAAAACAAGCCCGAGCCAAGCAACCTACCAAAAGCTTTGGGAATAATCAAGAAGTGCAATATCCGGACGCCGTTCCGACTGCTAGACGACACTTCATAGTAGCAGTTCGCAACACGCAGTGCAAAAGAGCCGAAATAACGCCCTCAATAAAACCAACATGTACAGCCACTGCCGCAGCCTCAGCAATCGCGACGGCAATCAAACACAGCGACAGAGCCGGGCACTCAGCACTGGTTATCTCCGACTCTCAAGCAGCATGCATAATGTACATTCAAGGCAGATTGCCACGAATCGCGCTGAGATTCTTAGGCGACGCACTCCAAGAAGAACATGCATTCATATGGTGTCCAGGACACGAGGGCATCCCAGGCAATGAGAGGGCACACTCCCTAGCTCGAGAACTCACAAACCGAGCGCGGAACGAGAGCCCTTTCCAAGATAGTCCACGCCAACATCGCACGAGAGAGCGCCTTGCCCCCCGCATCGGCAACTGGGGGTGCAAGCCCGCGCATACAGAAGAATACAGACACATACCTATCCCCACTTGGGAAGAGCACACCATATGAATCCCACACTACATGCCAGCGCTTGTCCATGGTGTGGTGCGTGGCCGTCGCTGCCACATGTAGTGTGGGAATGTACAAAAACACCACTAGAAGCGAACTCGCCTGAGATGCTTACCTACAATAAGGAGCCGTGGGAGATCCTCCTCGCCCGGCCGGGGCTGGGGGCCTAAAGGGTCCTCTTGGACCAGGCGGAGAGAGTAGCCAGGATCACTGGTGCCTGCGAATGGAGACCCACCCAACCGCTTCCCTCCCACCCTAACCTTTTCCTTATTACCCTCTTCCCTCTCAGTAATTAAAAAATCTTTTCCCCCTCCTCCTCATCCTCTAACAGATGCTATCGCTCAGTGCAGGATGCGCCTACATGTGTCGGAATTTCCTGGAATGTTATCGATGGTTTTATTGGTTTTCTGCTGTCGCCGAACCTTGTGTAATCTGATTGCACGTATGCGCGACGCGAATGGTGTAGAATTACCTGGAAGACACGCTGGCACTAACGATTACTCCATAGGGAAAGAAATTCAACAAGAGGGGACACTCGGCAAAAACTGCCAACAGGAAACACGTCACGCCTAGTTTCAACTCCATCCGTTAGTTGACGCGAGCATTAAAAAAAAAGAATGTAAAATGAACACTTTGCGACTTATTTTTTTTGCGTTGCCTAGCAACAAGCTAGCCGCACGCCAGACATGCCAAAGGAGTGAACGAGGCCGGCCTCACAGGTGAAGCTCGCGTGCTCGGCGACTCGTCTGTTTTTGATTTAGGGCGTTTTTGGGGCTCCTGGCGTTCCCTTGTGTTCCGTCTGCATTTCGAAACGACACCGCTGCACCACTGGACTACAGCAAGGTGACGAATTTTGTTTCACTGTCTATGACGCACTTGAAGCCCATTTAGACTCAGCTCGCAAAACTGAACCTATTAGGGACGCAGTTATCGAAAAACAGCTTCGCCGTCCAAGCGTAGGTACTTTGTGTTAATTACTCGTACTGGGAAGTGTGTGCGGCGTTTTATATGAGCCCAAGCATTATTATAACTTATTTCGGTAAATTTTGGTCACGCTCGCCGCACCTGGCTTTACGACGAAAAGCGCCTCGGCCGTGTGATGCAGTTTCGCGTGTACTGAATCTTACCGTTACAAGCTTTGGCGCGTTCTGTGACCCCAGACATTATTGTAACTAATGTCGCTACTTTTTGGGGTACCTTTAAAGGGGCGGAGTTAGCGAAATGCAGCTCGGCTGTGTGCCGCAGTTAGTTTCGTGCGAGAACAAAATAAAAATTTCATAATTTCAGAAGACGTCCTGCGTTTTCTTTATGAAATTGCACGTGACACAGATTCGGTGGAGACGTGTAAAGATCGTTCGCAATCATTTTTACCAAGTAATAAAACAGTTCAACGCCAAGGCCGCGCGTGGTTCAGCAGTAGAAGCGAGAAATAATAATTATAAACGCCGCGTCGATTAGCGGAGCCGGCGTGGCGAGTACCAGCTGGCGTTCAAAACACACGCGCCGGAAACTGAAACCGAAAGATGTTAAAACCATCCGCTTCGTGCGCTACAGTCAATTCGGCCGCTAGGCTCCATGGTAGCGTCTGTTCTTGTTGAATCTGATTCTCTATGATTACTCTGGAAAGTTTGATTTCTCCTGTGTAAAAACCGGCGCGCCTGACCCACTCATCAGATTTCGACGATCACCGACAGTGTTCGCCGCAATCGTTGTACATTAAGCGTAGTCTCTTTTTGGCGGGCACAGGTTCGACCAATAAAAGTTAGTTTCGCCATTCACAGTATTGCTGCTGTGTTCCTTACCGTTACTATCACGTGGCATCTGGTGGAGGTGGTTTGCTTTCATGTACCCGGCGCCCACAAAGCCGTCACGCAAGCCCGAACGCGGAAGACAACATCATCGTCGCCAAGAACCAGAGAGGTAGCCGCCGCCGGCAAAGACTGACCCCGGTACACGGGCATTTTCCTGAGACAACCAGGAAGATCGTCGCCAAGTAAACTCCAATGGCTGTCCCAGCGTCCCCCATCCTACAGCAATAGCCCAGGGAGCCACCAACCTTCCATGGATCGTACCTGGCTTGAGATTTACGAAAGAATTGCCAAATTCAACAGCTGGAACTCCGACAACGAACCGCGCCATGTATACTTCGCCTTAGAAAACTCGGGCAGAACGTGGTTTGAGAACCGAGAATTGACTCCGACAATATGGCACCTGTTCTACAATGGGATTTTGCAGACCCTTACGACTGTCATGCGCAAGAAATATGCCGAAGCTCTGCTAGAAGCCCGAGTGCAACTTGCCAACGGGAGCATTGCGATCTTCACGGAGGAGATGACTCGCCTGTTCACACCGCCGACCCGACTTGCCAGAATAAAAAAAAGTTTGCCTCTTGATCAGCGGTGTTAAGCAAGGGCTCGTCACCTGGTTGGTGCGCAACCAGCCCAGGGAAGTTGTTGAATTTGTTTCCGAGGCTACAACTATCGAGAAAACACTCCAATCTGGGAACAAGCAGTTCAACCCACGCACGCTGCCAGTGAACTACGCCGATGTTCAACCAGTGTGCACCGACGACTTGCACGAGAGCATCAGAGTGGTCGTGGAAGAGCAACTGTAGAAGCTCTGCCCAAGGTCGCAGCCTCAATTGGCCTGAATCGCCGACATCGTCAAAGAAGAAGTTTAGCGATCACTTGGAGTTACTGAGGTGCAACCGCCATCGCCACAGCCCCAGCCGGAAGCGATGACATACGCCGCCGTTGCCCGCCGCCAGATTCGGCCTCCGCGCCCGCGACCCATGACGCCGTGATTCTGTCGCCAGACGCTGCCACCTCGCCCACCTGCCGACCAACTAAACGCCCCGAAACCGCCCGCTTTGCTACAATTGCGGGGAAGCCAGCCATGTGTACCGCCGACGCCCATACCGCGACTTGCGACTGCGAGGGGGGTTCACCGTCAACGCGCCGCATCCACCGCTTGGGGAGCCCCCACACAACATCACCGACTACATCGTCGGCACTCAGTGGATTTCTCGACGACCATCCCGTTCGCCGTCAACCACAACGCCGACCATACACTGGCCCAGCCCGGGGCCGGTCTGCGAGCCCATATCCGGAATACTAAAACCAGCAGCCGATGCAGGTGTGGTTGCAGTTCGTCGAACTGACGAAGATCCTGCGCTCCTTACTAAGACGCCTGAAAGTCCGTCTCGACAATACATCAGCGAGAGGCCGCCACCCGGACGAAGTCTAGAAGCAAATAATAGGGCGAAAAAAGAATAACTGATGAGGCGACGTTCCAGCCACACGTTAACACCACACAGTCGTGATCCGACGCCAAGACTCAACTGTACAGTATGACAAAGAACCACCGACCTCGATGTACTTCTCAATGGCCACCCAATCACTGCCTTAGTGGATACAAGAGCCGACTACTCCGTGATGAGTGGACCCCTTGCCGTCCAGTTAAAGAAAGTTAGGACTCCATGCGACAGCCCTCAAATGCGGACAGCTGGAGAACACATCATAACACCGGCCGGAATCTGCACGGTAAATTACCGTTCATGACCACATCTACCCTGCCACTTTCGTCATCCTCCAATAGTGTTCACGAGACGAAATTTTCGGCATGGACTTCTGAACCAACACGACGCCGTCATCGACCTGGACTCGAAATCAATAACACTGTCCAAAGATCAAGCGATACCGCCGGGAAGCTCTCGTAGTCACCATGCCTTCAGTGTGCTCGAAAATCCAGTCAGCATCCCGCCCCACTCCAGCATTGTCATTTCTTTCGACACTTAAGCAATTGCAGACGTAGAAAGTGTCATCGAGGGCGACCAACATCTACTGCTCGGCCGTAAAATTTGCGTCGCAAGAGGGATCACTCGACTGCACGGAGGAAAAACGAAGGTGTGGCTGACAAACTTCAGCAAGGAGTTCAAGCACATCAACAAAGGCATGACGATCGCATACATGGAGGAAATTCTGGAAACCAGCAACGCCTTTGTCCTCTTGGATTCTGCGGCATCTACCTCGACGACCATAGTTTCCGAACAAAACTGACATAAATCGAGGTTTCCCTATCAGTAAGCAGGAAAAGCTCAAATGTCTCCTTTTTACAAAGACTCCTTTTCGACATCGTCGAGGATTCGAAAAACGCTATTTGCAACATATCGCATAATAACCGAAGAGCGTGCTTAACCACTCCGCCAGAGCCCATGCCGAGTTGCATCACGAGAACGTGTTGCTATAAAGCAACATGTCGACGAAATGCTGCGCGCCGACATCATCCAGTCGTCGAAAAGCCCGTGTTCATCTCCTGTAGTCTTCGTAAAGAAAAACGACGGAACCCGACGTTTCTACATTGATTGTCGTCGATTCAACAACATCACGAAGTATACCTCCTTTCACGGATAGACGACGCATTTGATCAGCTCTGCAACGCCAAATACTTCTCATCAATGGCTCTCAAGACTGGCTACTGGCAAAGAGAAGTCGACGAGCGGGATCGCGAATAGACTGCCTGCGTCATTGTCCCCGCGAGTTCAAGGCCATGCCATTCGGACTGTGCTCGGCGCCTGCAACGTTTCAGCGCGTGATGGACATGGTGTTTGCAGGGTTGACGTGGCAGACCAGCCTTGTGTCCTTGGATGATTTCATTTTTTCTGCAAGTTTTGACGGGCACTTGAAGCGCCTTGAAACAGTACTAAAGACAATCAAGTCTTCCGGAATCAATTTGAAACCGGAAAAGTGTCGCTTCGTGTACGAAGAGCTGCTATTCCTGGGACGCGTCATCAGCAAGCCTTAGTACACCCCTATTGCAGAAGACAGCCACCATTGCAAAATTCCAGCAGCCCATTGGTAAAAAGCAGTACGTAGTTTCCTTGGCATGTGCGCCTACAATAGACGCTTTGTCATGGACGTTTCACGCATCGCTGCACCGCTGACACATCTAGCTAAATGCGATGTCTAGTTCAAGTGGGAAACGGCGCAGGTTGGCACATTTCAGGAACTCAAACGACTCATGCAGTCGCCACCGTTACTTGCGCAATTCGATGAAGACGCTGGTACGGAAATCCACACTGACGCCATTAGCCTAGGCCTCGGCGCCGTCCTAGTCGAGATGAAAGATGGCCTTGAACATGTGACGGCTTACACTAGCCGGTTGCTGCTAAAAGCGGAACGCAAATATTCTACAACCGAAAAGGAATGCCTTGCCATCATAAGGGCTACAGCAAAATTTCCCCCTTTCCTATATGGCACACCGTTCAAAGTTCGTAAGCGACCATCAGGTCTTGTGCTGGCTAGTGACCTTAAAGAACCCTGCAGGACGCCTGACACCATGAAGCTAAAGACTGGAAGAATATGACATGGCTGTAATTTACAAGTCGGGACAAAAACACTCTCATGCCGACTGCCTGCCTCGCGCTGCCGTGGACCCTCCGCCAAGGATGAGAAGACGACGACGCCTTTTTAGCAACAATAAGCACAGACGACTTTTCCCAGCAGCAGCGAGAAGACCCCGAGCTAAGAAGCCTTGCTGAGTACATGGAAGGCAAGACCAACTTTGTCCCGAGGATATATAGGCGCGGGTTCTCTTCATTCTTCTTGCCAAATGACGTCCTGGTGATGAACTATTTCCCAGCCCGTCCAAGCTACTTGCTCGTTGTGCCTGCAGTACTCCGGTCAGAAGACCAGCACGCACTGCACTACGATCAGAAAGCCACGCACCTCGTGTTTTTCCGTACACTTCCAATAATACAAGAAAAGTATTACTGGCCACGCCTGAGCGCCGAAGTCGCCCGTTACTGCAAGTCTTGTCGTGATTGCCAACGACGCAAGACGCCACCAACGACGCCAGCGGGATTACAACAGCCGATCGAGCCACCTTGCCGACCGTATCAGCAGATCGTGATGGATTTGTTGGGACCTATTCCAGTGTCAACATCAGACAAGCCACAGGAGGACAACTGCCTGCCACCCACAGGCGAATGGTCTTACGGAGCGGTTGAACAATACTCTCGCCGACATGCTAGCAATGTACGTCGACGTCGAACACAAGACATGGGGTGCTGACCTGCGGTAAGTTGCCTTCGCTTACAACACGGCAGTGCAAGAAACAACAGATCACGCCGTTCAAGTTGGTTTACGGAAGAAATTCGACGACGACGACTCTCGATGCCATGCTGCCGTACGTCACTTACGAAGAAAATGTCGACGTCGTCGCCTATCTCCAGTGCGCCGAAGAAGCCTAACAGCTCACCCGCCCACGCATCAAGAACCAGCAGAAGACCGGCAGCTCACACTACGCTCTTCGACGACGCTACGTGGAATACCTGCCCGGCGACCGTGTTTGGGTTTCGACCCCGATACGCCGACGAGGGCTCAGGGATAAACTATTGCAACGGTACTTCGGACCTCACAATATCACTCATAATGGCAAAGCCTCTAGCGCAATTCAAAAAGACAGGGGCATGACAGAGACGCAGGACAGCGTTAACTTTCAATTGACGTCTGTTGAAACACAGGGGCAGTTATATAGTAAAGCAGGTATGAAAGATACAAAAGATACAAAAATACAAAAGAAAAATCACAGTCCACGCATGCGCACACCATTAAGGTCAAGGAACGCGATTTCCTTTTCAGAAAGATTAACTGATGGTGTACTAACCCAGACCGCTCCCGTTTTTCGAATCATCCGGGCTTCGATTATTTCCCGCATGCAGCGGTCTTTGCTTCTGGCCTCTACTGTGGATGCGCCAAGCATTGGCTTGCACGTTTTACTGGGACAATCATGGCAATGTTCAGAAAGGATCCGATCCCTTGGTTTTGCAACGTTTCACATGTGTTCTGCAAGCTTTCATTCGAGCATGGGCCAGTTTGCCCTATGTATACCTGGCCACAAGTTAACAGAATACGGTAAACCACCTCTTGTCCTGTCATGATACCCGTCAGCCTGAGCGAGCAAGCCAGTCGGCTTTCTGTGGCTGGCTATTCCAAAGATGCGCTTGTTTACGTGACGGAAGGCTTGGTGAAAGAAGTGCAAGAAAAGCCGCGGCGAACTATCCACCGGAAGGGAAAGGATGGCGGTGATTCCGTACATGCATGATATCTCCCATATGCTGAAGGTGCTGCCAATAAGGTGAATGCCAAGTTGGCATTCTCTGCCCCAGACAAACTATCAAAGTTGTGGAAGCTCCCGGACCCTTTTTTCAAGTGATCAAGGGTAGGTAAAGTGAAGCATAGAAATAATTTTGTGGAGTGCTCGAAAGGGATCGTTTACCGTAGTCTGTTAATTTGTGGTCGGGTATACATAGGGCAAACTGGCAGATGCCTCAATAAAAGGCTTGCAGAACACACGCAAAATGTGGCAAAACCAAGGGACGGGAACCTTTCTGAACATTACCGTGATTGTCCCAGCAAAACGTGCCAGCCAATGCTCGGCGCATGCAGAGTAGATGCCTTTCATACCTTCTTCGCTTTATATCTGCTTCTGTGTTTCAATAAAGGTCAGCTGAAGTTACCACTGTCCTGTGTCTCTGTCACGTCCTTGTCTTTTTGAATTGCGCTAAAGGCTTTGCCGTTATGAGTAAACCGTACCAACTAGCCCAAGAATCACTCTTGACCTACAAGATCATCCGACGTATTGGCACACTGGACTATGAGGTCGTGCCAGACGGCATTTCGCAATCACAGCGGCTCCGGACACAATCTGAAGTGGTCTACGGGGTGCGTCTTAAGCCCTTTTACGCACGCTGACGAACTTCGTTATTTTGTCGTTCTGCCATGGGTGTTTTCGTTTATTACTTTCGTTTGATTGCAGCATCGGCACGATGCTTTTTTAAGGAGAGGGGTATTGACACGTGTACTTGTTTATCGAGTGAACGTGTTTCATTGTGTAACAAATGTTATCGATCAGCGCAGGACGTGCCTACATGTATCGGAGGTATCTGGAATGTTATCGGTGGTTATTTCCGCTGTCTGTGGTCAGCGAAACTTGTGTAATCTGATTGCACGTATCCGCGATGTGAATAGTGTCGAATAGTCAAAGACACAGGGGCACTAGTGATTACTCTGGAACGTTCGATGGCTCATGTATAAAAGCCAACGTGCTTGACCGGCTGATCAGATTTCGACGATCGCCGACTGTGTTCAGCGCTATCGTTGTGCTTCAAGTGTAGCCTGTTTTTCTTGGCACAGGTTCGCCCAATAAAAGTTAGTTTCGTCACTCACAGTATCGCTACTGCGTTTTTTACCGTCACTACAATATGACAGTATGTGAAATTCCGAAACCATGATGTTAAAAACATTGAGATAATGCTATATTGTGATATCTATCGCGAACAGCAAAACCCGTCTATCGCGGAGAAATCAAGGAAGATTTTAGGCATGTCAGATTTACGAGAAGGGATTGGACTTATGCTAGGGTCATGTCTTGCGCTGACTTTCTAGTGAGAACTGTACAAATAACATGAAATGTACAAATTCTTGACATCTGTCTTATTATTCATCCATTGGATATAAATGCTGAGATGGCCTTGTTCTTAATCCCTTCGTAAGCCTACACACATAAGAGTTTTCTTATGCATACCTCACACACGTATTCGCAGAACTTAATACGTGAATAGATGGATAAATCAACGGAGATTTTAGGCATGCGGGCTCCGCTGGGCTGGACTTCTCAGAGATAAGGGGGCCTCGCCGCCTACAGTATTGTCTGATTCAGCTATCTCGGTTGCTTGGCTGCCAACGTCAGGAGTTGGAATCCTCAGTTATTCTTTTAATCTGAAGGTGGTAATCTCGAATTCGCTTCCTCCAGTACACTACATCTCTAGACTTGGAGTGGTGCCTGACGCCGGCAAAAGATGCCGAGGCCCAGTGGGGCTATACTAATCCAGGTACAACCAAATTAGGAACACCCACTAAGCTTCCACAAAATACAATCCCTCACCAGTACAGGAATTCGCCTCCCTGGTGCAGTATTCGGTCACTCGCTCGCAAATAACTCATTCGATCAGCCAATGGCCCACAGTCCCCAGCACCTGCGCAGCACCTGACTAGCGCGGTGGTCAGAGCTGTGGTGCAGAAGAGGGTGCTATGAATTTCTGTACCTGTGGAGCCCGCCAAATAAAACTGACCCTCGCAACGTGTAACACCTGAGCTCTCGAGTGATGCTAGCTTAGCAGGAGTCTTTGAGGAGCTATCAGGCGTTGTTTGGAATATCATTGGCCTTAGTGAGGTTAGAAGAACTGGTGAGGCTTATACAGTACTGACTTATGGCCACATACTCTTCTATAGAAGAGTCCCAGATAGGAAGCAATACGGCGTAAGATATCCATAAGGACATAGCGGCCAACATTGACGAATTCTAAACCAAGAATGAGAGAGTAGAAGTAGTAGTAATAAAACTTAGTAAGAGGTATAGAATAAAGGTAGTACAAATCTACGCTCCAACCTCTAGTTATGATGATAATGAAATAGATTAGTTTTACGAAGATGTTGAATTACCCAAGAGAACAGTGCAAAGTCAGTATAGTGCAGCGATGGGCGACTTCAATGTAAAAGTGGGGGAAAATAGGCTGATGAGCAAGCAACTGGCAACTACGGCATCCATTCTAGGAAAAATATAGGAGCGATGCTAGTTGGATTCGCAGAAAAGAATAAGCTGCGACTAATGAGCACCTTCTGTAGGAAGAGTAACAGCAGAAGCTGTACTTGGAGAAACCCTAATGGTGGAACAACGAATCAAATAGATTCATACTTTCTACCGATCCCAGTACCGTGCAGGATGTAGAAGTGTTAGGTATGGTTGCGTGCAGTGAGCATAGGTTAGTGAGGTCTAGGATTCACCTCGATTTGAGGAGAGAAAGAGTAAAATTGGTCAGGAAAAAACAGGCCAACCTAGACTGAATAAGGGTAAAAGCGGACAAATTCAGGCAGGTCCTGGCAAACAAATATGGAGCCTTAGAACAGAGAGATGAAGATGACATAGAGGTAATAAATGAAACGGTAACTAGGCTGGCTTCAAAAGTGGCATTTGAAGTGGGAGGTAACGCATGAATGCAAACAGTGGGTAAGCTCTCCCATGTAAGAAAGGACCCAATAAAGAAACGACAAAGAATGAAAGGGTCCAAGTCAAGAGATGAGATAGAATTCGCGGAACTGTCAAAACTGATCAACAAGAAGAAGGTAAGGGATACTCGAAATTATAACGTGAGAAAGACTGAGGAAGCAGTAAAAAACGGACGCAGCGTGAAATCAGTGAGAATCAGGCAAAATACAAACCAAGATGTATGCACTGAAGGATAAGCAGGGTAATGTCATCAGCAATCTCGAATATATAGTAAAAGCAGCGGAAGAATACTATACTGGCCTGTATAGTACCCAGAACAGCCACAACACCTGCATTCGAAGTAGTGTTGAAGAGGTCATAGAGGCTCCTTGTATCATTAGCGATGAAGTTAGAGGGGCATTGAGAGACAGAAATGGGAAAAAGCGGCAGGAGAAGATATAATAACACTAAAGTGGAAATTTGGGCGAGTTGGTATACATTCATAATGGGAACAGCGCGAACAAGACGACGACGGAGCGAAAGGACACAGGATGAGTGCTGACTCACAACTACGTTTACTGAAGCACACATCAGGTATATAGCGAAACAAGCAATCACATGGTCATTCGAGGAACGCACAACCGCGCCACGTGTATGCAGGGCATCTGTTACCGTATCGAGCTATCTAGGTACGTCAATTCCTGCTGAGAAAGCGCGATCGAAGGCTAGCTAATGTACCACGTGTCCTTTTGCTCAATGTGGGCTGCTTCCACACTAATCTGATGGATGCATCAGTATGCTTAGGGCACGTGGTGCATTAGCCATCCCTCGATCGCGCTTTCTCAGCAGGAATTAACGTACCTAGATTGCTCGATACGATTACAGATGCTCGGTATACACGTGTCCCGGTCTTGTGTTCCTCGAATGACCATGTGATCGCTTGTGTCGCTATATACCTGATGGGTGCGTCAGTAAACGTAGTTGTGAGTCAGCGCTTGTCCTGTGTCCTTTCACTCCGTCGTCGTCTTGTTCGCGCTGTTTCCATTATGAATAGAATAACAGCCGATTTAATCAAAATTTGAGGAGGCCTAATGCTTGAAAAACTGGTAGCCCTTGATACGCACTGTCTCACGACTTCAAGGCTGCCAGAGAACAGGAACAATACAAACATTACACTAATCCAGAAAAAAGGTGAAAAAGAACTGAAATATAGGTCCATTAGCTTGCTTCCAATATTATATAAAATGTTGCTACATCCTATATGGTCGCCGCCGGTATGAGCCAGCTGATGAAAAGGACGTTGAAGTAGCATGCGGGTAGAAAAACAGACGACAACGACGTCGCGTTGACTGCTCTGATAAAAGCTTTTTATACGTCCTCTACACCGGCTTTCCAATCTTCTACTAGGCAGTGACAATGGTGGAGGTGAGGGGTAGGGTTGCCTCATGGTTGGCACTCCTTCGCGGAGCCATATATCGAACGCGGAATCACCTTCGTTCGTCAAAACCCCTGTTCACCGGTACAGTCGCCATCTGCTAGGCCTGACACCCTAGTTCAATCCTTTGGAGGACGCTGCAGGAACGCGTCTACCTACTTCCGCCATGGCCACTCCAACTCCACTGTAGCTGACACTGCAGAATCCTAAGATCCGAGAAAGTTTCCATGGGGGTGCTTTTGAAGATGTCCAAGATCGGTTGGACCAATTCGAGCGTGTCGCCAGTTATAATGACTGGGGCTCCCAGAAAAAGCTAACTAATGTCTATCTTGCTCTCCAAGACAGTGCGTGGACGTGGTTAGCGACCCGGCCGAGGAGTTTCACCATATGGGATGGCTTTCGCAACCAGCTGCTAGACACATTCACTAGTAGCGACGGAAGAGACAACGTGCAGCGCCTTCTCGAATCCCGTATTCAAGAACCAAACGAGAGCGTTGCCATTTTTGCAGAAGATGTGGCCCGCCTTTTCCTCAGAGCAGACCCTTAGATGGCTTAAGAAAAGAAGTTGCGTTGTATCTTGCGCGGAGTGAAGGAGGAACTGTTTGCCGGACTCGTGAGGAATTCACCGACGACAGTGGCCGAATTCACTAAGGCGGCCAACGCTATCGAACGCGCACTACAGCAGCGGTACCACCAATATGATCACAAGAACTCTTCGGCGAATGCTTCAATGCTGCCTGAGAACTGCGGCACGTCTCTGCGTGAAGTCATCCGAGCAACTGTACGAGAGGAGATCAGGCAGCTCGGAATTTCTCAAGCCACCAGCGGTGGCGGAAGGAAGTTCGAAAGGCCTTTTCGTCGCCCGAATGGCAGGTGGTGCCGCGGCGATTAAACCACGCAGAAGCTGTGTGTCGGCCACCTCCCGCCATTTCGATGCTGCTGACACCGTCCACCATTACGATGCAGCCATTACCGCCACCCCCGACAACCTATTTTCGACTGCCGCCACCGTCGCCAGCTGCGGCGTATCGCTGACAGCCGATCGCTGCGCCTGGGTCTTACTGCGAATCCGCTGCCGGCTACTCGCTTCGAAAGACCGACTTGTGGCACACCGCTCACCGCCGGCTGCTATGCTTCCATGGGTGGCGAAGCAGGACATGTTTACCACTTGTGTCACTACCGCGCAGCCGGGTATCCAAGATTTCTCAACTGCAATCACCCTCTGTTTGATGCTGCACGTAGCTGTAACGGCAATTCTACAAACTTGCGGCCGGAAGATTCAAGGACGCCTCGATCGCATTCACCATCTCCGGCTCGTTACACCCCACCGACAACTCGCTATTTTCCTCACGCCTCTAGAGACATGGTCCCCTAGCCCGCGCCGGGGAAACTACGAGGCAGCGATCTCCGGGGATGAGATTCCAAACCGCCTAGCTTTCCAAGGGCCGCCATCAGCGATGATCGACTACTATAAAACTCTGACGACTCCAACCACACCCCCTTGTAACCGACGCTGGGAGCGCCGATCTTGTCGTTTGCACTGACGGCCACAAAGTGGCTGCTCTCGTCGATACTGGTCCACGTTTTTCGATAAGTCTAAAGCTGGCCAACAGGTTGAGAAAAGTAAAGACGCCGTGGACCGGACCCCACATGAGAACTGCCGGCGGCCAATTGATGACACCAATTCGAAAATGCACAGCCAAAATAGTAATCGCCAGTTCAGCCTTCGTCGCCACCCTCGTCATTCTCTTTGAGTGCTGCAAGGAAATTATATTGGGGATGGATTTCTTGAGACAGTATGGTGCAGTGATTAACGTCCGCAACCTCGTCGTTACATTTTCTACGAGCTCAGATGACGTAGACCCTACGGAACACCAGCGAGCCCGCTTATATTTCGCCGGGCGATGGCGTCAGGCTACCGCCGCGAAGCTGTTCCGTGGTGCCTATAATCTGCGACAACTTTCACACAGGGTCTGAATTCGCTGAACACATCGACGCACTGGTACTGAGTCAAAATGTTTCCATCGTCAGGGCCGTAATTAATGCACTCGATGGACATGCTGAACTCCTAAAAAGGCCGTGTGACGTTTTCTGCGCCTTTGCGCCTACTACCGACGGTTTATTGCGGAATTTTTGCGCATCGCATGTCCATTAACTCATCTTACCAGAGAAGATGTTCCCTTCGTGTTGGGCGAAAACCAGCAACGGGCATTTCACGACCTACGGCAACGGCTGCCAGGAGCCTCCTGTGCTCGCACACTTTGATGAAGACGCTCTGATGATTCTTCATGCCGATGCGAGTAATGTCGGCCTTGGCGCAGTGCTCGTGCAGCCGCAAGACGGCACCGAAAGAGTGATTGATTGCGCCATCAGGACGTTATCAAGAACGAAGGCTAACTACTGCACTACAGAAAAGAATGTTTCGCACTGGTATGGGCCGGCTTGAAATTTCGCCCATATTTGTATGATTGGTGTTTCAACGTTGCCAGTGATGACAACGGTGAAACAACGGTGTCAGTGATGAGTTTCACGCCAGCAACGCGAGGGCGCAGAACTGTTTCCTCTTATGGATTACTTAGAGGGAAGGACCAGCAGTGTGCCAAGGTTATTTGTCAGAGGGCTGCCTTCATCATGCTTGCGTCACGACGTTCTGTATTAGCGGCGAGAATTTGGAGCGGCGCCCTCACGCGAGCGACGTCATGGCCAGGACGCCGCTCGCTCCGGCTCGCTCGGCGGCCACGCGCGCTCGTTGCCTTCTTGTATGCTTGCGGTATGGGTGGCTCGAGCCGTACTTATTGAAAGGTATGTCGAATTCTTTCTGCTGCCATGCCTCAACCACTGTTCCTTCTTCAAAAGCGCGAGAGTCGAGAAAATTTGTGGCTTGGATATCGGAAGCTATGTAGCGTTGAATGGCTCTACTGGTTTTTCTGCATATATGCGCCGTATCTGTCAATAAATTTTTCGTAGAAAAGAATGTCTGCAAATTTAACACGCGAAGGTATGTACGATGCTGCGCTAAATATGTAACGTTCCCTTAGTATTTAGCTATGAGAGACATTCTACATGGAAGAAAAATCTTGGTATTTGGTGTCAAAGTGTTGTCCGTTTGCCTGTCCGTGTTGTCCGTAGGCCTGGATTGGGAAGAATTGGGGATAAGAGTTAATGGAGAATACCTTAGTAACTTGCGATTCGCTGATGATATTGTCTTGCTTAGTAATCCAGGGGACCAACTGCAATGCATGCTCACTGACCTGGAGAGGCTAAGCCGAAGGGTGGGTCTAAAAATTTATCTGCAGAAAACTAAAGTAATGTTTCACAGTCTCGGAAGAGAACAGCAGTTTACGATAGGTAGTGAGGCACTGGAAGTGGTAAGGGAATACATCTACTTAGGACAGGTATTGACTGTGGATCCGGATCATGAGACTAAAATAATAATAAGAAGAATGGGCTGGGTGCGTTTGGCAGGCATTCTCAGATCATTAACAGCAAGTTGCCATTATCCCTCAAGAAAAAATGTATATAGCAGCTGTGTCTTACCAGTACTCACGTACAGGGCCGAAACCTTGAGGCTTACGAAAAGGGTTCTACTTAAATTGAGGACGACGCAATGAGAAGAATGATGGGTGTAAGGTTAAGGGATAAGGAAAGAGCAGATTTGGTGAGGGAACAAACGCGGGTTAGGACATCTTATTTGAAATCAAGAAAAAGAAATGGGAATGGGCAGGACATGTTGTGAGGAGGGAAGATAACCGATGGTAATTAAGGGTTACGGGCTGGATTCCAAGGGAAGGGAAGCGTAGCAGAAGGCGGCAGAAAGTTAGGCGGGCGGATGAGATTAAGAAGTTTGCAGGGACAACATGGCCACAAGAGTGGGCAGCTTGGCAACAGCTACTGAATGCCGCCTAAATACTGCTTCTTGCTTATGCAGTTTGCCAGTCTTTTCCTCGGAACCGTCGTCCCTGCTGCTGCCTTCACGCGGCTGACTGCACCATCACCGGTGCAACTGCACGTGGCTGAGATCGAGGAAGCTGCGCAGGTCTGCACTATCGCCCACGTGTGTCATGGGTGCGGGCCATCGATCCGCTCATCTCTGCCGCTAGACACCGCCCTCAACGTTGCCATTCCTGACAAACTAATCAGCAACCCTACCAGCTCAGCGACATCATCAGGCAGGGGTTTAAAAGCCCTGTGTGCGGTTCCCCTCATCAGCGGACAGCTTGGCAACAGCTACGGAATGCCGCCTAAATACTGCTTCTTGCTTATGCAGTTTGCCAGTCTTTTCCTCGGAACCGTCGTCCCTGCTGCTGCCTTCACGCGGCTGACTGCATCATCACCGGTGCAACTGCAGGTGGCTGAGATCGAGGAAGCTGCGCAGGTCTGCACTATCGCCCACGTGTGTCATGGGTGCGGGCCATCGATCCGCTCATCTCTGCCGCTAGACACCGCCCTCAACGTTGCCATTCCTGACAAACTAATCAGCAAACCTCCCAGCTCAGCGACATCATCAGGCAGGGGTTTAAAAGCCCTGTGTGTGGTTCCCCTCATCAGTGGGCCTCATCAGTGGGCAGCTTGGCAACAGGTACGGAATGCCGCCTAAATATTGCTTCTTGCTTATGCAGATATGTTACCGCAAAAATGCTCATTGTTTAAAGTCCGACGATCGTTTTTTGCTGTTGCTGTGCTGCCCACAGCCACTTTTTTTTCATGATGTATGCTCTGTTATGTTGACGGCCCTCAACCGCCTTCTCTTGAGTGGTGATATCGAGCTTAACCCTGGACCCACTACGGGAACCCGGTCGACTAAATCTAATAAAAGGGTCGCGCTTCTTTGGGCCTTTCAAGCCGCTCTGCTAATTCGCCGAGGGCTTCTAATCCTACTGGAGAGCTGGTGGTTGAGGAAGCATTGTCGAACTCCGATAATCCTGTGCTTGTACAACTTTTGACTGAAATATTGACTAACAATAAGAACATGGCTCGCGACATTGCAGAGCTAAAAAGTTCTGTTGGTATGCGCTTCGAAGCACTTCAATTGCACATTTCCGCTGTTGAAAAGGCATTGGCCACCCCTGCTTCACGGCCTGAAAATGGTCAATTACATAACGAAATAAGCGCACTGAAGCGTTCAGTCTCTGAGTTGACTGGAAAGAATGAAGATCTAGAAAATTGGTCTAGGCGGAACAACATTATTTTACATGGTTTATTAGAAACTGTTGATGAAACTCACGATTCCCTTCTTTCCAAAATATCTGAATTATTTCAACAGAGTCTTGGTATTCAATGTCCTCGCATCGAACGCCTCCATCGTTTGGGAAGAGCTCGTGAAAACCATCCATGCCCGGTAATTTTGAAAATGCTTGATTTTAATGATAAGCTTGCTTTGCTGAAGAATAGTTTTAAGCTTACGGATTCCGTACTTAAGCTTTCTGATGACTTTTCACCCAGAGTTCGTGGAATTCTGAAGAAACTATGGGAGGCGTCCAGTCAGCATCGCAACAATGGGTCTTCTGTTAAGATTAGGTTTGACCATATTTTCATTGACAACATTCGGTATAACTGGTGCGATTCCACCAACTCTCTTGTAAAAATGTCTAATCGTCGCAACTTTTCTAAGACAACATGTCCCGCATCACAGTCAGCAACAGCTTGAACTTCTTCTACAACCCAAAGAGACCTTACCATTATGAACATCAACGCTAGAAGTATAGCGAATAAATTTCCCCTTTTTCTTGCGCTTGTTTTGTCCTATTCACCTGGCATTATTGGTATCACCGAAACTTGGTTACATGAAGGTATTCATGACTCGGAGTTTACACCACCAGGTTACGTCACCGTGCGAAATGATCGTCATAATCAAAGAGGTGGTGGTGTTGCATTGCTTTTTCGCTCAGATTTCAAATTCAAAGTCCTCTTCTCTCCGCTAGACATAGAATCGGTCTGCTGTAGACTTTACTACGCTAAACAATTCTTTAACGTATGCATTTTCTATCGTTCCCCTGATAGTTCGTTGGAAAATCTTGACAACCTGGACCAACTTTCACTGCAAGAGAATTTAGTTTCCTCAAATTTCGTCTTATTGGGTGATTTTAATGCTCCCGGAATCGACTGGACGTCTCTCTCATTTTTTGATCATGGTAATGCATTAAACAGGAAATTTGTTGAATTATCGTTATCTCTTGGCTTAAAGCAGGTCGTTCACAGTCCCACCCGTGGTGACTCAGTACTGGATTTGATTTTTCTCTGCACTGATTTTGCCAAGACGGGTTACAAGTACGAAATAATTGATGGTATCTCGGATCACAACGCTGTTTTTCTATCTGTAAACCGCCCAATCCATAACCAAAGTTTTACGCTGTCCACGTTTCGCGACTTTTCCAGAGCTGATGACGTCCGTATCACAGATGAACTATCCAATAATTTCGACGCATTTTTGGCACTTGGACTATCTAGTGACGTTGATGCGCTCGTGGCGTGCTTTGAAAGCATAGTCAAATCATGTATCTATCGATTCGTTCCTTTGAAAACTAAGAAAAAAACATTAACCTTCCCTGGATGAACCGAGAACTGCTGCACTTATCGCGACGTGCTGGTAGTCTTCGCACTAAACGCTCGAATAATCCTGAGGCATGCGTTTTGTACGCTCAGGTAAGAAATGAACTTCAGAAAAAAGCCACCTCGGCCAAAAATTTCTTCTATCATGTTCAGTTGCCGAAACTGCTCAAGTCTAACCCCGTAAATTCTGGTCTTTCATATCTCCTGGCTCTTCTTCTTCCACATCTTTTAAAATCAACAACAGTGTTGTTAACGGTCCATTAGAGATTTCAGAAGCATTTAATACATATTTTCAGTCAGTATTCGCCTCGGATGATTCCAGTCGTTCAACATTTGCAACTAGCGATTCATATGCAATTGATGATATCAACATTAGCCTAGAAGGTGTTTTGAATCTCATACTAAACTTAGATACGAAAAAACCAGCCGGCCCTGATGGAATTCCGAATTCCTTTTTAGTACGATTCTCGCTATGGTCATCTAAATATCTGTTTATTATATGTCAGAAGTCGCTTAATAGTAGCGTTGTGCCTTCTTCCTGGAAAATAGCTAAAGTACTACCTTTATATAAATCTGGTGACAGGCAGCTTTTGTCTAACTATAGGCCTATTTCTTTAACTGCAGCCTCATCTAAAATACTAGAACACATAATATATAAGCATATAATACTGTTCCTTGAAAATAATAACCTATTAAACAGCTTTCAGCACGGCTTCAGGCGCGGTTTTAGTACTGTAACACAACTTACGGAGTTCGCTCATGACCTTTCCCATTACATCGACTTAGGTAATCAGATTGACACCATTTTTATTGACTTTAGCAAAGATTTTGACACAGTACTACATTCTAAATTGCTTTTGAAACTCCATAATATTCTAAATAACCCTCAGTTAGTGTCTTGTATTTCCAGTTTCCTTTCTTTGCGTTCCCAATTCGTATGCTATGATTCTGCGGATTCTTCTGTAGTCGACGTCACCTCAGGAGTCCCACAGGGATCCGTACTTGGCCCTCTACTATTCTTATTGTTTATTAACGAGCTTCCAGACCATGTTACTTCAAAAATACGCCTCTATGCAGATGATTGTGTTAGGTACAGCCCAGTTGACTCACTCGCTGATCATCAGCGCCTTAAAGATTCCTTTGTTTCATTTTGTGACTGGTGTGCTACTTGGAAAATGAGCATAAATTTTTATAAAACTGTTGTAATGTCTTTTACTCAAAGACACATGCCCGTATGTTATGATTATATATGCAACGGTGTACCACTAACACGAGTTTTTCAATACAAATATTTAGGCGTCATTTTTACACCCACTTTGTCTTGGTCTAAACATATAGATTACATTTGTAGTAAAGCGTTAAAAAACTTGGTTACATCCGCCGGACGTGGTGTGCTGCTCCGAGGGGCACTAAATTAGAAGCATATAAAACACTGATTCGCCCAATTTTAGAATATGCTTCCTCCGTATGGAATCCATATAAACAATGTAAAATTAATTGTATTCAGTCTGTCCAGAGGAAGGCTATTCGTTTTGTTTACCGTCGCTTCGATCGAGACTTTTCACCATCAGCTGCTCTTACGGAATTAAACCTCCAGTTTCTTTCAAGGCGGCGGCACATAGAATCTCTGAAGATTTTCTATTCTTATAAGAACTCTCTTTGTCACCTATCAGATCCCTCCCTTTTAATGCCAGCTTGCCCGACTTCAACTAGAGCTTATCATGCCTCTGATATCAGACCACTCCATCCACGCACTAACACTTTCAAATACAGTTTTTTTCCCCGCATGATTGAACAGTGGAATTTGTTACCTGCCGAAGTTCGTTTGTTACCCATTTCTCAATTTTTAAATGCTATTGCTGATGTATAGTTCCTTCACATCTTTATATTTCTATGTTCTTGTTTCTGCATATCATAATCAGTTTTCCTCGCATGTACACCCACTCCTGCCATAGCCCTAACGGGCTGCAGTATGTATAAATAAAATTAAAAAAAATTAGTACATGACCGGGGTAGTTGGAGAACTATGGGAGAGGCCTTTGCCCTGCAGTGGGCGTAATCTGGCTGATGATCATGCTGCTGCTGCTGATGATGATGATGTGTTGTCCGTGTTAGGCTCTGCCGTGCGAAGCTCTCATCATGATTATTATTACTCTGGTGAGTTCTTTTAATCAAATATGGGCACCTTATTAATGCATAAAAGACACAGTTAGGCGCGCATTCCGTATGAAAAAGTTTGCTACTACGTTGACCGCTCCCTGAAACAAGCCCCCATAAAACGAATTGCTCATGGTTGCTAACCCGACGGCGTGTTATGTAGATTATTTACATTGTTAATTCAAAATACCATATTAGCAATCACCTGAAAGAAATGTTTCGTGGTTAAGGTCGAGAGCCAATCAGCAGACGATGAAATGTTTCATGGTGGCCCTCAGTAGCCTTTATCGACAATATGGCGCAGACCTCGAACAACGTTAGCAACCGACTGTACTTATGGCGAGGCAAGCATTGTTCACGAAACCCGTCAGTGCCGTACAAGCTCGAATTGAAACCATAAAGCAGTTTTTTACAGCGCCAATTGCAATGCCTAAACTACACTCGGAGTACTGCAGCAAAGCTTAGGCTGCCTAGAAAAGGAAAATTCAAGCACCTTCTGCTTCACCATGTCTCGATCCAGCGTTGTTTAACTCTGCAACCGGATAACTATTCGCTTAGTCAGTACATAAAAGAGAAACTCGCAAACCTGCGTAAGGCAGACACAACAAGCGTTACATATTTCACTTGATTTTTGTCCCTCTACCGGGGAATTATATCTTCAATGTGTCCAATGCTACTCATGAATGACGGTTCGGCTTTTTTCTGGCTGCAGCCATACAGTCCAAAATTCATATTTCACAAAAAAATTTGGGCCGAGCGGTCTTTGTCAGATCACCAAGCAGGTTCGTCATGTATATTCCTCAAGCAATAAACACCAGTAAATTGCTCAAGTAAGTTCAACGTGTAGCACAGTAAAAGGAGTATATATTGGTACATTCCTTTTCGTGTTCTGCAAACAGCTGTAAGCCTAATATTAGTTTTACTTCAAATTACCGCCATTAAACACGTGAAGAACCGCCTAATTTTGAGTAGTAGTTGACGAAGCCAAATGGGGCTGGTATAACGCAAACTGCAATGTAAGTTAAGTCCCAGTGTTACTGCCGAGCGCTTCTGTGAAGAAATGCAAAAAATTCGATATTATACCATGAACTAATCGTCGTGAGCAAACATGTTGTAGCAGATTAAAATGAAGGTAAATGTTGCAGAAGTCATATATAGACAGCGTTTGTCATATATTTGTTGCACCGCTGCTGGTATGGTATCATAACTGGATTCTTATATACTATGTTATTGCGGTTGTCGATCCGCGCATGAAAAATCCGCACTGGGCTGATCTGCGCTCCTTCGGCTGGCACTGTAGCGTTGCCTTTGAGAACTGTATTGTCGTCTGAGAAATAAGCTCTTTGAATAAATCTTCCCGAACGAAGACATCGTAAAGACGTATTTGAGACGATCGCCATAAATATACAAGCAGAGGGAACGAGGGCGCACAAACGAAAGCACTGCAGAAGGCGCCCGGACGCCCCCCCTCCCACCCCCCAAACTAGCCACCATACCCGAACTGCAGCAGACGACAAGCGCGTGTACTTGCCCTGACGTCACACGAGCGGCGCTCGCAGCGCCCCTGTAGTTCGTTCGCGGGGCTAATAAAATGAATTATTCAATTAGTGGCACCAGCTACCTACTCGTCAATACCATATTTCTTCGCGACGAAGCCCTACATGCCTGTCACAACGAGCCAACCTGTGGTCACTTGGGCTACGCCCACACATTGGCAAGAATTAGGCTAATCCCATATTTCTTCGCGACGAAGCCCTACATGCCTGTCACAACGAGCCAACCTGTGGTCACTTGGGCTACGCCCACACATTGGCAAGAATTAGGCTAATCCCATATTTCTTCGCGACGAAGCCCTACATGCCTGTCACAACGAGCCAACCTGTGGTCACTTGGGCTACGCCCACACATTGGCAAGAATTAGGCTAATCCCATATTTCTTCGCGACGAAGCCCTACATGCCTGTCACAACGAGCCAACCTGTGGTCACTTGGGCTACGCCCACACATTGGCAAGAATTAGGCTTAAGTACTACTGGCAGAGACTTGCGGCGGTCGTGAAACGTTACATCCAGACTTGCGGCCAGCGCCGCAAAACCCTACCCTTCAAGCCCGCTTGACTGCTGCATCCTGTTCACACACCGCAAGCGCCGTTAGAGCAATTTGGCTTAGACCTTGTAGGTCCGTTTCCACTGTCTACTGCCGGCAATAGAAGGATAATCGTCGTCACAGATTATCTTACTAGATTCGACGAAACAGGTGCTATCCAACCTATAACAGCAGCCGAAGCAGCGCGATTTTTTGTCAAAGCCGTCGTTCTAAGGCATGGCGCTACCGCAGTGGTCATAACAGACAGAGGTACTGCGTTTACGGCCGCACTTCTGGATACAGTTTTGCGACTAAGACCATGGCTTATCATCCCCAAACCAATGGGCTGACAGAACGGCTAAGTAAGACTCTGGCAGTCATGACGAGTATGTACATCGACGTCGACCACAAGAACTGGGAGAAGATTTTGCCATATGTTACATTTCTGTATAACAAGGCTCGCCAAGAGACAACGCGCATGACACCTTTGAACTTCGTTTACGGCCGGGTAGTGACAACAATGTTGCACGCAATGCTGCCACACGGGTGCGGTGACGACTAGACTGCTGCCGAGGAGTTTACGCAACGCGCAGAGGAAGCCAGGCAGCTTGCGCGTTTGCGAATCCAAGAACAACAGGACTACGATGTCAGACACTACAATCTTCAGCACAGACCCGTCATGTACAACGTCGGTGACCAGGTGTGCGTCTGGACTCCTATTCGTTGTCGGGGGCTACGTGAGAAGCTCCTGCGTCAATACTTCGGGCAGTACACTGTTCTGCGCCGCATCAGCGATGTGAATTATGAAGTGGTCCCCGACAGTCGTACCTGCCCCAAACGCCGGCGGCATCTGCCCGAGGTTGTGCACGTGCTTCGTATGAAACCATACTTTTGCTAATGAACTTAACTTTGCACCTTCTGTGCACTGCCTACGGAGGTTAGTGCATCGGGACGATGTCTTTTCTTCAAAGGCGGGGCAAATGCCACATCCTACATGGTCGCCGCGGCTATGTGCCAGGCGATGAAAAAGAAGCTGAAGTAGCGCGCGGGTAGGAAAACAGACGACAACGACATCGCGTTCACTGCTCTGATAAAGTGCTTTTATACGTCCTCTACACCAGCTTTCCTGTCTCCGACTAGGCCGTGACAATATTCACGAACATCATTTCCAATAAAATAAGGGCAACACTGGAATTCAGTCAACTAAGGCAATAGGCTAGCTTCAGGAAGGGATCATCTATAATGCATAACATCCATGTCATCAATCAGGTAATCGAGAAATGCGCAGATAACATTCAGCCGCTCTATATGGCTTTCATAGATTACGCAAAGGCATTTTATTTAGTACAGATACCAACAGTTATAAGGACGTTAGAGTACAGGACGCCTATGTAAATATATTGGGAAATATCTGCAGAGACTCCACAGCTAGCATAATCCTCCACAAAAATAAGTAGGAAGATTGTTATAAAGAAATGAGTCAAACAAGGAGATAAAATTTCCAATGGTATTCAGTGCGTACTTGTGAGAAGTATTCAAGCTATTAAACAGGGAAGGCTTAGGAGTGAGTCTAAACGGCGAATATCTCAGTAACCTTCCGTTTGCAGATGACATTGTCCTGTTCGGCAACAGTGGGGACGAGATACCTTAATAGAGAGTGTGTAAGAGTGGGGTTGAAGATTACTATACAAAAAAGAAAGATAATAAGAAATGGGCTAGCAAGGAAACAAGAAATCATGATCGCCAGTCAGCCTGTAGAGTCTGTGAAGGAGTAGCTTACCTGGATTAATTACAGGGGATCCTCATCTTGAGAAGGAAATTTACAGAAGAATAAAAATGGGTTGGAGTGCATACGGAAGACATTGTCAGATCCTGACTGGAAGCTTACCATTATCATTGAAAGAAAGGTGTACAATCAGTGCATTTGACCGGTGCTGACATATGGGGCAGAAACTTCAAGACTGAAAAAGAAGCTCGAGAACAAGTTAAGGACCGCGCAAAGGGCGATGGAACGAAGAATATTAGGCCTAATGTTAAGAGACTGGGAGAGAACGGTGTGGGTCAGAACGCATACGGGGATAGGCAACATTCTTATTGACATTAAGGGAAAAATGGATCTGGGCAGGTCACGTGTAAGTTAGATAACCGGTGGACCATTAAGGTTACAGAATTGATTCCAAGAGAAGGGAAGTGCATTCGAGGAAGGCATAAGACTAAGTCTGGCGATTGAATTGGAAAACTTGCAGGCGCTAGGTTGGAACAGGTTGGCGCAAGACAGAGGCACTTGGAGGTGGCAGGGAGAGGGCTTTGTCCTCCAGTGGGCATAAAATAGACTGATGATTATTATCACTATGTACAGGACGTTTAACACAAATAATTCTAGTGTAACATCACGCCGTTTATCTTGGCATAAATGAAAAGCCGAAGCAGCATATCTTGTAGACTGTTTAGATGAAGCCAAGGGATGCTTGTATGGCATCTATTATTGTCGAGCGAGAGAGGCAGCTGGTGAACGTATTTTTAATATAGCAATAGCGCCGCACCGCCACTCTCCGTTGACAAAGTGTTGATCACGTTTTCTATTTCAGCGTATGCCTTCGTTCACGCATGGGCGAAATTCAGGTACGGTGTGTTCGAAGAGTATGGCAGCATATATGACGACAACAATCCTTTTACCTACTGCACGCCTGACGGAAAGGTTGGTGGCAATCTTTTGACTTACGTCCTCTTAAGTTATGACTAGACAAAGAGAATAACAAAAATACGGGTACATTCACGGATTAACGCTTGCCACACAAGGCATTCGTGACGTGTACTCTTTGCTATGAAATCGACCTTTGGTAAGTACGGGAACGGTGCATCGAAAAGAAGATACTAAAGGGCGAAATGCTCAATATTCCTTTGAGCAAAGGCATTTAAGTGCACCAATCGAAAGCATAGAAATTTTTGTTTTGATCTGTCTAATGCGCTGTCTATCGACCTAAACACGGCCGCTTCATAGAAATGCACGTCGAGCTGCCGTGTCTGTACAAGACAACATTTAGGCTCACTTTATTACAAACCCAACCGCCTAGCAGTGTCGTGCAGCGTAAAATAAGGGCATTTTTCGACAGACTCATTATTGATCTAGTGTGCGCTAGAATTTGCAAGGATGGATGGATGAATGGATGGATGGATGGATGGAATGGATGGATGGAATGGATGGATGGAATGGATGGATGGAATGGATGGATGGAATGGATGGATGGAATGAATGGAATGGAATGGAATGGAATGTGAATGTCTTTGAATGTCTTTGAATGTCTTTGAATGTCTTTGAATGTGAAACTGCGTAGAACTGCGTCCCACTGCGCTTCGGTATTGTCTTGTCACAGCGTAACTCGGAGCAATGTCAGAGCATGAGATTAACATCTGTGGTATCGTTACATTGATAGTATGTCGTAGGTGTAGAGAACTTGGGATAGATCTTGTTGATTAGAAGCGGTTTCGGATAGGGTCTTGTTTGCAATAGCCTTCGCGTAATGACCTGAGCTCTATTTAGTTTACTGTGTGGAGGGGTGAAAATCCTGCGTCTTACGTAGAAGTGCTTGGTTAGCTCGTTGTACGTGAGGAGGTTATTTCTGCAATCTGGAACCTCAGGATCTTCTTCCCTTGAGGCTGCCGCGTTGGCAATTCTACGTGCAGCATTGCGGGGAGATTCGTTGAGGCTCGCGGGAGCAGCGGCGATTTCTCCCATTTGAGCAGGAAGCCAGATGGTCGTGTGGAGTTTGGCTACCTTTGCGTAGAGAATGGCTAGTGCCTGTCTCGACATGACTCCTTTGGAAAATGCTCAGACGACTTCCCAAGGATCGCTGTGGATCCTGGATCTCTATGGGTCTAAAAGGGCCAATGCTATGGCTACCAGTTCTGCAATTTCTGGTTCAGTGGTGCACGTGGAAGCCGAGTTGATTTAACCTTTGCCGTTCAGAAGGACCGCTGTAAGGGCTCGTCTATTCGACATGAAAGCCGCGTCGACGAAGAAGCATTCTTCAGTCTGATTTTATGCTTTCGCTAGTAGGGCTTTGGCTCTGGCTTGCTTTCTTCGGCAGCTCTTTGAGAATTTCTGTAGGGTTGCTACGTAGTTCTGTAATTGGTAAACCAATTTTTTTGGGGATGTCTAATGAACTGGGCTCTTTCTTGTGCTTCGCCTATTTCCTCCTGTGTATTGTGCAGCCCTAGTTGCATGAATATTTCAGTTTCTGAGTACATAGGTAACACAAAAGCTACCTTAAATATCTTCCTTAACAATGAATTGAGTTTAACTCTTTCGGATCTCTGCCACTAGTACATGGCTCCATAGGCGAAGTGACGCAGCACAAAGGCGTGAACTAGTCTGATGACGTTGTCTTCTCCAAGCCCATGTCGGTGGTTAGTTACTCGTTTGGTGAGCATGATTGCGTTGTACAGTTTCTTAGCGATACGTACAATCATTTCATTATTGGACCTGTTGGCTTCTATCACCCAGCCCAGAACGCGCATGGAGCCGACTCTTGGGATGACGCTTTCGTTGCTGGTATAGAGCATTATCTCGTTCTCCATACGAGGAAGCCATCCCATCGATTTGCAACCTCGTCGCTTAAGTCGGTATAGTAGGAGTTCCGATTTCTTGGGTAAGCATCAGAGTCCAATTGGAACGAGGTGCTCTTCAGTGACGCTTACAGAATCTTGGAACCTTTGTTCTACTTCTCCGTCGCAGTCTCTAGTACACCATATTGTGTCGTCATCGGCGTAAATCATGTATTCTGTGCATTCGATGTCTTCGAGACTTCTGGTGAGACCCATCGTGGATATATTGAAAAGAGTGGGCGACATGACCGCTCCTTGGGGTATGCCTCTGTTGGCTAGCTTCATCGTATGTGATGCTAGGTCCCCAGCTTTGAGAGTGGCAATCCTTCCACTGACAAAGGCTTCGACATATTGATGAAAGTGAATACCCAGACCGAGGTTCAAAATTTTGAGTGTAAACGTAAAAATATTATCAAAGGCTTTAACCATACCTAGTCCCACAATTGCTATCGTGTGCCTAGTCTTGTGGCTCATTATTTTATTCTTGAGTCGGTGCGCTGCATCATGCATAGGTAGACCAGGTTTGAAGCCGATCGTCGTGTGAAGGTAAACATCGTGCTCTTCATGTACCGAGCTTATCGAGTGAGTATTGCATGTTCAGCAACCTTTTCCACGCACGATATGAGTGAGATTGGTCATATATTTTCGAGGCCAAGGGGCTTGCCCGATTTGGGGATTAAAATGATGTGGATAGTCTTCCATTTGCCAGGAACGTCACCACATGTCAATAATTAGTTGTGTCAAGTACTCATGTAGTCGTCATCCACATGGCGGAGCATTCTGTTATACTGACAGTACCAGGGGCAGATCTTCCGTTGAGGCCCTGTAAAGCCACCCTAACACCTTCTACTGTAAACTCAGCATCTGAAGTTGGGATGCTTGTTCTTATATATTCCAATCGAGGAGGAGGCGGCTGCTGGGTGTCCTCTGCAGATATGTGATAGGATAGGATAGGACTAGCCGTGCAATACTTCTGACTAGGATAAGTCATTCTGTGCCACGCGGAAGTTTTTACTTAACGCGAAGCGTTGATTCGATATTGTGCTGGTTTCGCCTAGTAGGTGCTTCAGTAGATTCCAGGTTCCTCCTTCTCTCATTCTGCCATCTACAGAGTTGCAAACATCATCCCACTGTTGCTTAGAGAGGGTTTTGCAGCGCTCTTCTATCGCTCGATTGGTTTCGGCAATTTCCTTTCTCAGCCTACGGTTGAGTATCTGAGCCTTCCATCAGTCGAGTAGGCATGTCGAGTAGGCGCGCAAAGGAACCTCGGCTGGCTCCACATGATTTGCACTTGTGTCAGTGTACAATTCGGTGGAAGGAAGAAGCCAGCGTAGTGATAAATGAAATAATTGATTCGATGTTACTAGAGGTAGCAGACCATTCTCCTAAGTGACGATACATCTTGAGGAACCGTAGGTGCGTGTCGCTTCAGAAATGTGAAGGTGCACTTAGCAGCTCTATTCATTTATGCACGCTATGACACTAACCATCAGTTTCGTTTCTCGCGTGCGTTTGACTCTGCAAAGCATTTCGTTATTGAACGAGAATGCTCAAATGCTGCTAATGTACCATGTTTATTTTTTTCTTTTAGGCTTGCGGCAATGGCGAGAACCGCAACGCTTCTACACCTTTTCTCACTCATTCACCATACTTATGTCAGTGTCACATCTATGGTGTGTTGCTCATAATTCTTATGTAGTGGCGTTTTGGAAAATTGGAGGTGTGGACGCCACCGACGACTGCGAGCTATTAGAATGATGTGATGATGACGCTATAAGGAAGCTCATCACAGTATTTCAAAAATACACCGAGAAGCCGGCCACTGTACGAAATCATCGTACCAAGAAACCAGCTGAAGCAAGTGTTGGGTTTCCACTTGGTTCAGTTTAGTGAAACATGAATAGTATTCTAGCACCCACCAACGCCGCTACGCGCGGATGCTAGAGCTCGGCGCTCTCTGTCGTCACTGAAGAAATGACAAAAATAAAGTGGGGTTGGGCACGCTCGCGGCGCAAGCACGAGACGTGCTTGTCTGTTAGAAGAGCTTGCTACGCTGGTCCTCCGGTTCTGGCGCTCCGCTGCGATCCTTGGTTCCTGACGTTGGTGACTCCGGACTACGATATGACCGACCCCAGCTACCTATCGCCCTCACGCAACCTTCCGCCTGACGCTACCTCGTGCCCTCAGGACGTCGCAGCTCTACAGCTTCACCTGCCGACGTTCTGGCGCAACGACCCACAAGATTGGTTCACCCTGGTCGAAGCGTCCTTCGATCAACACGACATCACCTCGGAGACTCCACGATATCACCGCTTACTTGCCAACCTCTCTTCTGAGATTGCTCAGGAGGTGGCGGACGTCATCGCTGCTCCTTTGGGGGATGCCGCATACCAGCAACTGAAGCCGAGTATTTTGTACTGCACATCCGAGAAGCTTTGAGATGGCCGCCCTTCCAGTTGCTCAATAGCATGTGACGACTCCTTGACTCCAGCAACGTCGACGGGTACGGTGCGCTGTTGAAGGAGCTCTACCTGCAGTGCTTGCCGCAGTCCACCCGCCTTGCGTTGGCTGCTGCAGGAGACTTGACCCTTGACCGTCTCGTCTAGCCCGCTGTTCGAGTCCACTGCGCGACTTTTATTTTTGTCACCATCCTCTCCGGCACCAGAATCATCTAACATGGCCCGCTTAGATCCCCGGATCGACCAGTTCGCCGTCTCCATCGTCACCCTTTGGGCGTCCTGTGATGACCAGTGCGGCTCCTCCTCACGTTCCAGCCGCTGTCTCTCTTCTCTGAAAAGTCCCTGCTCATGCTGTCGTCAAAGTTCCCCTTCTTGCTGGTATCATTGCACTTTCCAGCACCGCGCCCGCCAGTGCAAGTCCCCATGCCAGTGGTCGGGAAATGCACTGTGATATCACTGACGGCGGCATGTGACCTCGCCTTACAACCCGGCATCGTTTTCATCCTCATGGGTCGTATTCCAGGCCTGCGTTTCCTTGTAGACACGGCAGCCGAGGTCCGCGTGCTGCTTTCCACCAAACGTGACAGCCCTTCTAAGGGGTCCTACGCTCTGCGCAGCAAACTGCAACGCCACGCTTGGTCCATGGTCTCTCACTTTCAACGTTGGCCTGCGGCGCACGTTCCGGTGGGTTTTCGTCGTAGCCGACGTCAATCAGCGTATGCTCGGCTCTGACTTCTTGACCCATTTCGGCCTCGACGCCAGCACGCGCCTCTGTCGCCTGATTGACAGCAAGAGGGGACCCTCCATCCATGGAGTCTTGTCTCTCCCACTGGCATACGCCCGCTGATTCTACCATGCCTGTACACTGGCATCCTCGATGACTTTCCTGAGGTGACGAGGCTCTGCACATGAAATCAGCCACTCAAGCACAGCGTAACCCTCCAGATTGTCATGGGTGGTCCAACCGTCGCAGCTCGTCTGCACTGTGTCTTCGGTGTCTTCGCATGCTCCTGATGAGTATTATTCGCCCCTCGTCCAGTAGTTAGGCCTCCCGTTCTACCTGGTGCCCAAGAAAGAGCCAGATGGCTGGCATCCGTTTGGCGACTACCGGGCGCTCAATGTTCACCGGTCCACGGTAGCTATCGCCTTCCACACATCCAAGATTTCACAGGCCACTTCTAAGGATGGAAAATATTTAGTAAAGTGGACCTTGTGAAGGCCCGTCACCGAATCCCCATTAAGCCTGCCGCTATTTCGAAAACAGCCATTACTACACCCTTCGTCCTGTTTGAGTATGTGCGCATGCCATTCGGGCTAGGCAACGTTGCTCAAACGTCGCAGACTCATTGTTGAGGTAGCGCGTGGACTCCTGGCTGTATTTGCGTAGGCCGACGACATCCTCGTCGTGAGTGCTAATCCACAAAATCAAGAACTTCACCTCCGGTAGCTTTTTCAACGCCTTCAACAATTTGCGTTGGTTGTCAACCCCCAGAAATGCGTCTTCACGTCTTCCGAGCTTGTGTTCCTGGGTCACCCCGTCTCGGCTCTCAGAATTTGTTCGTTGCCTTCCCACGTCCAGGACATGCAAGACTTCCCGACGCCCACGGCCCTAGGTTATCTGCGTGAGTTCCTGGGCCTGCTGAATTTATCCCGGCGTTTTATTCCGGACTGAGCTGAGCTGTTGCTCCCATTGACTGACCGTCTTCGCACGACTAAGGGCTACTCGTCCGCGATTTCCTCGTCTCCAGAATGTGAAGCTGTTTACAGGGCTGCTAAACAAGCCGTCGCCGATTCGGGGCTTCTCATCCACCCGAGAACTAATTTGGCTACTCGCATCATGGTGGACGCTGCCAGTGTGGGCATTGGTGCTTTTCTCCAGCAGCCAATTGACTCCGAGTGGCGTCAACTGAGCTGCTCACTATCTACTCCACCATCCGGCACTTCCAGCATTCTAGAAGCGTCAACCATTTCATGTTCCAACGGGTCATAAACCTGTGGTTTATGTTTTCCGTACAAACTCTTCCAAGTACGTCGCACGTGGACTTCGTGAGTTCACCTATATATCTGAGTTCCCTATGGGGATCCGGCTCATCAAAGGCACCGAAAATTAAGCAGATGATGCTCTCTCCCGCATTACCTCCCTCGGCACTTCTGCATCAACTATGGACTGGAAACGTCTAGCTCTGGCCCACATGGACGACGCTGACCTGCAAGCGCTGCGTGATCATCTCTGTTCTCTCTGTCTGCAACTCGTTCATCACCGGTTCGTACCTGGCTCACTCTGGTGTGATGTGTAGCGGCTGCAGCTCACCCTTCATTCCGGCTACCTTCCGACGTGCGGTGTGATAATCCTTTCGCCATAACTGCCACGTAGCGCCTCGTTAGAAAGCGCTACGTCTGACCAAGCACTAACGACGATGTTCGCCAGTGGGCACGTTCGTGCCTCGCGTATCAGACAGCCAAAGTGACCGCCCCCACCACATCAAGACTCTCACAATTTTTTTTTGCCACCTGGCTGTTGCTTTGACTACGCCCATCTTCATTTGCCAGGACCACTTCCTCCCTGTCATGACTGCAGGTACATTTTAACAATGATTGAGCGCTTCAACCGTTGGCCCGAAGCCGTGCCCATTCCGATTATCACTGCGGAAACAGTGGCCAAGCCTTCGTTTCAGCATTGGTTTCCCTGTTGGGCTGCCCCAGCATCGTGACCACTTATCGCGGCCGGTAATTTGACTATAGCGTCTTCAGTTCTCTTCACCGCGTCTTTGGCGCTAAACACCGCCGTACTAGTGCATATCATCCCTGTGCAAGTGGTTTGGTTGAACGACGCCACCGTTAGATCAAGGCTGCCCTCACTGCGCGCCTAGATCTGGAGTACTGGGTCAGCCTACCTTCATATGGCGCTTCTCGGCCTACGCCCTGTCCTTCGTCGCGACCTTAATTGGATGCTCTCCGGCCGAACTCCTCTATGGTACACCTCTGTGGCTACCGAGAAACTTGTTCCTTCCTTTGGACCCCTCTTCCCAGCCTCTGCAGTATCTTTAATGCCTACAGGTCTGCATTAAGCAGCTGCGTCCCGTACCGCCTGTATCTACGGACCACAGCATCTCTGTGCATACGGACCTTGCGTCTTCGACCCTCGTTTTTTCAGACGAAATGCTGTAAAGGCACCTCTTATGCACTCCTACGATGGGCCGTACCTTGTCCTCCGCAAGACACCGAAGTCTGCCACCATCATATTGCTGAACACGTAAATTAATGCAAAAAAAAAACAACAGATTCAAGAAATGTGTACAAAGACAAGCGCTACTGACAGCTGTTTAACGGAAGTACAGAATTGCACATATATCCTATTGTTACGCATGCGCATACCAAGCAATCAAACCGGGCACATGTGCATCAAAGGCGGTTGCGTAAGAAATCACATTCAGCGTCAAGTAATTAGATGGAAGGCTCACTTATACACCGATCTCTGTTATTGATAAGGAAGGCCTCGAGTGCGAGTCTAAAAGAGGTCTTACCCCTCTGGCGCAGAAAGGTTGCCTCACAAAATCAAGCGCCGCACCCACACACGGTAATATGAGCCACCATATGTGCGCTCTTAGCTTTATTTTTGCTTATTTTTTGCGCATGTTTCTTTGCACGGTCGTTCACGCAACTCTTGGTTTGTCCGATGTACAGCTGCCCACAATAGTGCAAGGGGATGACATAAACAACCTCTCTAGAGCACTTCACAGAGAGCTTCACGTGGGGTTTTTGGGGGTGGGCCAACAAGCTTTCGAAGTTATTCTCTCGTTTGCTGTGAGAGCAGGCGGGGCTGCCGCAGTGAAGCGCTTTGTTAAGGGCTCCAGTAGGGCTGTGTATTCCATCTCCTTGCACCGATGTGGTCAGCTGTACATCGGTCAAACCAAGCGCTGCGTAAACAACCATTTAAGAAAACATGCGCATGAAATAAACAAAAAGGACGATGAGGGCGCACAAATGGTGATTCGTGCTAACGCTTGTAGGCGTGATGACGCGTGTGGGCGTGATGCTCAATTTTCTAAGACAACTATTCTGGGCAAGAGCGGTGGGGCTTCTTCTAGACTTCCACTGAAGACCTTCTTTACCCAGAAGAACAGAGATCGGCGTATAAGTGAGCCTTATATCTCAATACTCGATGCTAAATTGGACTTCTTGCGCAACCGCCTTTAATGTACATGTACCCGATTTTATTGCTCGGTTGTGCATGTGTGACCAGAGGATATATATGTACATCTATCTCCTTCGAATAAACAGTTCTCAGTAGCGCTTGTTTTTGTCCACCTTTCTTGTATCTGTGGTTTTTATTGCTCTAAGTTACTTGTACAGTTATGGAAAACCAACTAGTCCTTCAATCTGCTCTTCTAGAATACCATCGTATGGTCGCGAAGAGGTGATCTCATTAAACAGCATCAAACTGGCCTACCTCGTGACGCCTTCCACGAAACTACCCGGGGATGTCGGCAGCGTATCCGCGGAACTGCATGGAACCAAGACAGCACCTTCTCCACTTCGTCGACGAGTAGGGCCCACCGATGCCAATACATGCGGACGCTAAAGCTCGGCACTGCAAAAGATGGCGAAAATGAAGTTGGGCAGAGCGTGCTCGCGGCACAAGTGCAGCACGCGCTATTCCGTTTTAAGAGTTTGCGACGCTCGTCCTCTGGTCCTGGCGCTCCACTGCAACCTCTCTGTTCCCGACAGTATCAAGTCTATGAAGCCCCAATGCACGTCAAGAAGAATCGTAAATGGGCACGTTGGTAGTAATGGTCCATGCTTTATGGCAGTACTTTAGCTGAGATAGAAGGCAAGAAAGACAATGCGACGGACAAAGAGTATACGATCTTCTTAATGCGCGATTTTACACAAAGGACAGTACGAGAGAGTGTTATCAGCCGTTGTCGGCAGAATAGGCATGGTTAGAGCTGTACTGTTCACTTCTGCCGATGGTTGTACCTAGCGCACTGGTCAAGTCCATTGCTGCGAACAGGGCAAGTGGTCTCAAGAATAGACAGTGCTTACAAAGAGTAATGGCTCTGAAGTTCTACTTTCGTGTCGAAGATTTTATGCAAGCATTTACTTCTTGTCTCTACGGTGACCACACATAAAATCTGGAACGCCGATGCGACACCCTGTTACAATACACGCTCTTGCCATGCCCGCAAGCCACACTAACCGACAGTTCTCTAAGAGGTAACTAGTTGGATGTGTCGATTGGCACGCATTCTGATATTAAAATATTGATTTCCTCAGGTGGATTGGGTTAGCCTTTTTTCCAAACAGACAGAAAGTTATGGGACTTTCGAAAGAGCGGCGTGTCAGAGCTGGCATCGGTGCTTCTACGAGAAAACATTACATTGAGCATTGATGTAGGCTTTGTTTATATATTGTCGCTCTGCTGAACAAAAAGATATATCCATGTCGATTGACACAGACGAGAGAACTAGCTATGGAAATGGGTAGTAGCAGCCTAACCAGCGTCCGGGATTAGTGTGGTCCTTTTGTGGTTTTACGTTGAAACACAAGCACCCCACTCCCCTCGCAAAAAAAATTCTGTTTTTTTTTACTTGACTGCGTGCATTTCAATAATGCTATAAATTTGCTAGTGGTGACATAAGCTTTAACTCTGGTCAGAAAAAGCGTAGCAGTTTTCATTATGCATGAAATGTAAACAACACCATGAAAACTACTTCCAGAAGTTCACACAATATGCGCTCAAGTTGTCCGCAGGTTCTGGTGGGGCTCATGTAAGAATTGTTATGCTGAAACAGCCAGATTTGGTGATATGCCTAGTGCATGCGCGTACCTAACCAATTATTATATATTATGTGTTTAAGTGCTGCATTATAGGAATGTCTGCTTGTGCTGTGCGGAGTTGTCGTCTTCCGGCTATTGGGTATGATATTACGTTAAGTTGAGGACTATACTCAGCTTGTTTGCTTAAAGTGGTGATTTCGAATCCTAGTATTGCTGAATTTAAAAAAATTATGTGGACTCTAATGCTGTGCATTAGCTATCATAGTAAGCTGCATGTGCTGGTATGCAGGCAGCGTGTCCTTTTTCGTCCTGCAGCTGATCTGTGCACTAGTGAATAGTGCAATACTGGGCGTCTAATCTAACACGGTTTTTAAGACTGGGTCCCAGAGGAACTTACTTTTGAAGTTGAGACATATTTAGCACTTCATTCGCCAAATTTGTGAAAGCGGGATATGTCCTTCCAAAAAATGCAATTTCAAACGGTTTATTGAGGCCACAAAAAAGCCCAAAATAACGCATTGATTCTTCTGTGGAGCGTGTGGTTAAATGTCAGGGCGCCATTGCTTGCCACTCTAAACTATAGTACATGCTGACATCATTTCGACTTTCCCGTCTATTACCGCGATAAGTTGATGTGGCGCCCTCTAGCGAGCGACGTCACGGCCAGGACGCCGCTCGCTTAAGCTCGCTCGGCTGTCGCGTGTGCTCGTTCCCTTCGTGCATGCTTGGTGTATTGGGGGCATGTGCCATACTTATCGAAGGATTTGTCGGCTTCTTTGTGCTGCCATGTCTGAACCACAATTTCTTGTTCAAAGCCATGTGATTAGAGAAAATTTCGGGCTTAGACAACGCTAGCTATGTAGCGTTGAAGGGGTCTACTAGTTTTGCAATGCATATATACGCTGTGTCTGTCCATAAATTTTGCGTAAAAAGAATATCTGCGAATTCAACAGCGCGAAGTTCTACATGATGCTCAGCTAAACACTTAACACCCCCTTAGTACTTAGCTATGAGGGACATTGCATTTTTACATGGAATGGAAGAAAAATCTTATTTGCGTCGACATTAATCCGCAATAGGGCACTGCGTAGCGAAGCTTTCGCCGTGATTCTTATTACTATTGCGATTTGTTCTAGTTAAATAAGGCCGCTTTCTGAATGCGTCAGAGGAAGAGCTAGGCGCGTTTTGCACGAAAAAGTTTGCTACTATACTGTCACCAGCCTCTGAAACAGGCACCCAGAAAACGCATACCTCATGGTGGTTAACACGACGGTAGGTCATCTAATTGCTTAACGAATATTATAACAGCGATCACCTGAAAGAACAGGTTCGCAATTAAGATCAAGAGCTAATCAACTGGCTCTAAGTATGCCGTATCATAGTGGCCTTCATAGTTGCCCTCAGTAGCCTTTATCGACAATATGACATACCTCTCAAGCGACGCAAGCAACCTACTGTCCTTATGGTGATGCACGCATTTTTCGCGAAACCCATCATTTCGCTACAACTTCGAATTGAAACCCTGGTGCAGTTTTTTTACAGTGCCAATTGCAGTGCCTAAACTATGCTCGAGGCACTACAGCGCAGCATAGGCTGCCTAGAGTAGCAAAATTCATACAGATTATGACTCACTACGTCTAGAACCTGCGTTATTTGATTATACAAACTGAAAACTATTCGTTTCGTGAATACATCAAAGAGGAGCTCGCGTATCCGCCTCATAAGACGCCACAAGCCTCACATGAATTATCTTGATTTTTGACCACCGCGGAATCACGATATGTTCAATATTTTCCCTTTACTACTAATAAATGAGGCTTCCACTTCTTTCTGGCTGTGGCCATGCGGTGCAAAAGGCATATTTGAATCAAATTTAGACGGAACAGCTTGTGTCAGTTTGTTAGACAGATGCGTCATGTCGGTTCCTCAAGCAACAAGAACCAGTAAATTACATAAGTGAGTTGAACGTGTAGCACAGAAAAGGGAGTAAATATTGGTATGTTTTTTATGTATGTTGCAAACAGCTGTAAGCCTCAATTTGCTTTACATAAAATTACCGCCGCCTAATATTAACCGGTGAAGAAAGGCCTAATTTTGAAAAAGAGTTAAAGAAGTGGTGACGGTAGAAACTAAATAGCAACGTGGCTCTTGTACTCAATAAAAAAGAAAACCACAATATGATAAGTCGTCGTGTTGCTGCGGAGCGCTACTGTGTATAAATTCAAATATTCGATATTATACCTTGAACTATTCGTAGTGAGCAAATATCTTTTAGCAGGCTAAAATCAAAGTAAATATTGTAGAATTCATATATCGCCAGCGTTTCTGAGATGCTTGTTGCATCACGGCTGGTATGATATCCTAACTGGATTCTTATGTGCTATGTTATGCGTTTATGCTTTGATTATTAACGTGAGCTACGGCCACAAAATGTATGTCCGCGCACAGAAAAGCTGCAGTGGGCTGGTCTCGGCTCCTACAGGTGGTACTGTAACGTTACCTTTGAGAAATCTATTGTCATCTAGGAAGTGGACTCTTCTAATAAGTTTTCGCAAATAAATGCGTCACGACAAAATATTCGAGACGACCGTCATAACTATAAAAGCACAGGAAACGAGAGGGAACAAACGGAAACACTGCAGAAGGCGCCTGGACGCCGACAGAACTGCAGCAAACGACAGGGGAGGAGTCCGTGCCCTGACGTCACGCGAGCGGCGCTCGCAGCACCCCTAAAGGTCGTTCTCGTGGTCAATATGCACGTGCGCTATAGACGTGGTAGTTAAGCACGGAGATATGGTCCTTGTGCAAGCTCGATTTGCCTATTATCCTAAGTATATCAACAAAGAACAAAAACAAGCAAGCGTCTCTCTCTAGCGCTTGTAATTGTCATGTTGAATCAAATGGGTATTTTGAACGTTTTGTACTGCAAGTTTTCCTTCTTCATAGTGGTGCTCATGTGCTTCATTATAAGTCAACAACTGCATTCGTCGTCACAAATCGATGGTTGTTGTCTATTTTGTATTAAGGTAAAAAAGGTAGTCATTTGCTTACAATGCAAACGAAAACAAAACAGGGAGGTCCATGTGAATCCCAAAATTGTTTAGTTCCGTTCAATGTTAAAAGCAGTGATCATTGTTGTCCGTGCTTATATTATGAACACTGCACCGAGACCTGCTCTATGGGTTCCCGATATCAGCTAGGAAAAACACTCCCTGAGGATCTCGAACAAGTACCATGATCCTGTCAGCATAGTTCATTTGTGACAATGCTTGTAAGCGAAGTTAGCTTTCATGGTAGGCAGTGGTAAAAAGGTTGCCTTTTTTCCCTTACCATTATAGAAAGTTTTTTATTGCAGATGTCACACCATTCTAATGAGCCATTATCTGAACAGATTGAAACTTGACTCGCCATACTGACCCTGCGAAAATGAATGGCGAGCGAAGCTGTTAGAAAACCATTCAAATGCCCTCGATCGGAATTTGAAAAGTTTTATTCTTCTGCTTAGTCCTAGCATGACGCCGTTGTTGGGCATTACGATTTTACATTCCCCGATGCTCATTCACGCTGCTCTTCGGGAGCCTTAGCGTGGTCCACATATAGCGGTCTGACAATGAACTGAATGAGTTGCTAGGCAGGTCTCCCTTTTAGATGTGAAGTATTGTGACGTCACTCACTGATCCGTATACTATTGTTGCCCCTTTCCCCAAGTGCAGCTTATGCAACCGTAATCTTTACTGTGAAATTCACGCGGAAAAAGGAACGTGCCTCGCATTGTCCACAGGCGCCTTATCATCCATCGTGCAGTTTTGACGCTTGTTTTGTGCTTTTCTTTATTGAAATGAATACTGAGCGATGTGTTGTATGCCTGATTCCAAAGCAGACATGCCTTTTTTTCTGTTTTCTTTTTCTGACGAACACGAAAATCCCGACCATCTAGAGGCTAACAGCTTCGCTGTAAAACAAATGCCTCAGGCGACAGCTGAAGGAGATGAGCAAGAGCAGCTATATTAATGCCATGGTAGTTTGACAATCTAATCAAACTTTCTTGCTTCCTACATTGAGGCATAGAAATATAACGCAAGTGCTATAACCAAGAAATGAAAGGTACGGAAGGTTCTACATGGTTTTCATTGCCCTGAAAGCAAGTGTGCATTCGAACTTCATTGTACTGTGGCGAAATGTATGATATTTACACTTGCACTTGTTTATCTTTTTAGGGTGACCCCTTGTCATCGTCTAACAAATGTTATCACTCAGCGCCGGGCGAACCCGCACGTATCGGAAGTTTCTCGAATGTTATCGATGGTTTTATCTGCTGTGTCCTCTCACCGAATCTTGTGTAATCTGATTGCATGTGTGATAGGAATTGTGTGGAACTTTCTGGAAGACATGCGGAAGCCAGTCATTACTCTGGAAGCTCAATGGCTCATGCATAAAAGCCAATACGCATGACCCGCGGATCATCTTTCGACGATCGCTGACAAAGTTCACCGCTATCGCTGTGCTTTCAGTGTAGCCTGTTTTTGTGAGCAATGTTCGCCCTATAGAAGTTGTTTTTCATTTATGGAATGGCCGCTGTAATACTCACCAGCACGATTACCTGACATCTGGTGGAGGTGCTAGCGCGTTAATGTACCGAACGCACCCCCAAAGCCGTGAGCCAAGGCCGAGCAACAAAGACAACACGAGCGTCATCAAGGACGAGCCAGCTGGCCGCAGGCTCCAAGGGCTGCCCCCACAACCTTAAATTTTGCCTGAGAAGACCAGGAAGTGCACGGCCAGAACGTCAGCTATAATAACAGCCACAGTTTCGGTGACCCCGATCGTGCTGCTGAAGCCCAGGGAGCCACCGACGTTCCGCGGTTCTACATTCTAGGACCGGGAAAGCTGGCTGGAGACGTACGAGGGGGTCGCTGCATTTAACAGCTGGAACCGTGACGTCAAGCTGCGGCATGTGTTGTTGGCATTGGAAGACGTCGCCAGCACGTAGCTCAAGAACCGAAAAGCCACATTAAAGAAGTAAGACCTTTTCCGGAGCGTCTTTCTGCGGACATTCACAAACGTCGTACACAAAGAGCGAGCCCAAGCTCCCCTAGAAACGCAAATGCAACTGCTTAATCAGGCCATCACAATCTTCACAGAGGAGATGGCCCGTCTCTTCCAGCAAGCTGATCCAGAATTGTCAGAAGTGAAAAAAAGGTCGAGTCTTCATGAGGGGTGTCAAGCAAGAGCTCTTTGCCGGATTGATGCACAACCCACCGATAAGATTGTTGCTGAATTTTTGCCCCAAGCACTACCATAGAGAAGACTCTTGATATGCGGAAAACGCAATATAACCGACGAAACTTCCTCGACGCTCAAGTACTCAGCAGCGACGACATGGGAGAGACCATCAGAGCTGTTGTTCGCGAAGAACTGTGGAAGCCCTTTCCAAGGTCTCAGCCTCAAGTGGCCTCAATCGCTGACATAAAGAGGTTGAGCGATCACTTGGGGTTACTGAAGTGCAACCACCATCGCCACAGCTCCAGCCGGAAGCGACAATATATGCCGCCGTAGCCCTCCACCAGATTCTTCATCCGCGCCCGCGCCAGGGCCCCATCACGCCGCGATTGCGTCGCCAATCCGCGGCCAATCCACCCACATGTTGGCCAGCTAAACGTCACGACGCAGACAGACATTAGGCACGCCACCGATCGTTTCCGCTCTCTACCATTGCGGAGAAGTCGGTCATGGCTGCGGCCGATGTCCATACTGCTACATGGAACTGCGAGGCTTCACCATCAGCGCGCCATGTCCATAGCTTGGCGAGTGCGCTCGTGACATCGCCGAGTACCTCGCGGCCACTCAGTGGAGTTCTCAACGACCGTCCCGTTCGCCGTTACCAGGCCACTACCTCTCACCACAGCGCCGACCACACACTAGCCCAGCCCGGGGCTGGTCCGCAAGTCCATATCCCGAAAACTAAACGCAGCAACTGATGGAGGTACGTTTGCTGTACATCACAATGCCGAAGATCCTCCGCCGACGATGACAACACTTTAAGATCCAGCTTGGATGGACTTCCTGAACCCACAGGGCGAAGTCATTGACCAGAAGTCGAAGTCGATAACGCTGTCGGAAGATCAGGCAATACTGCTGGAGAGCTGTCGTTAGTCATCACGCCTTGACTATGCTCAAAGATCAAGGGAGCATCCCACCTTGCTCCAGCATTGTCATTTGCTTCGGCACCAGAATACCCGCAGACGTAGAAGGCGGTATCAAAGGTGATCAACGTCTACGGCTCGATCGTGAAATTTGCATCGCTCGACGGCATGGAGGAAAAGCGAAAGTGATGCAGACCAACTTCAGCCAAGAGTTGAAGAACGTCAACAAGGGCACGACAATCGCATAAACGGAAACTGTAGAAACCAGCAGTACGTGTGTTCTCTCGGGACCCTGCTGCATCTACTCTGACGACCACAGTTGCTGAACCAGACTTTGACATGAAGCCATGTCTCCCCGTGAGTAAGCAGCAACAGCTCAGAAGTCTTCTCCGGCGACACCAATACCGCTTTTCGACGTCATCGAGGATTCGACAAGCACCAGCTGCAAAGAATTGCATAATAATCGAAGAGTGCCCTGCACTCGGCCAGAGCCTTTACCGAATTTCTACGCGAGAACGTGAAGCTATAAGGCAAGAAGTTGACGAAATGCTGCGTGACGACATCATCCAGCCATCTAAATGTCCGTGCGGAACTTTTGTAGTCTTGTTGAACAAAAAGCGCGGCACCCGACGTTTCTGCATCGATTATCGTCGACTGAACAAGATCACTTTAGAAGCGCATATACCCCCTCCTACAGACAGACGACGGACTGTAGCGAACACTTCGGTGTGTCACGTGTCACTGATCTCGGGGCCGTGCGGATGTTAGGAGAGATGGATTCGGGAGACGCAAGGCAACACCGCAAACAGATTTTTATTTAACCAAACTCGAAATGGAAAACTCAAAGCTCAATTGGCAAAA